>NW_026108851.1:300000-440909 GCF_024516045.1 Bombus affinis
GCCATCCCTTCGAACCAGTAATACTCGTACAGTCTCTCGAGCGTTTTCTCCCAACCTAAGTGCATAATTGACTGATGCACATGGTTAATAACGGACCACCTAAACCCTCTTGGAACAATAGGTAAACTGAGAGTCCTGCCTCTTCTTTGAATTTTCCGGCGGAGAGTACCGGACCGTAATTCGTAAGTATTCGCGATGTCTTCCGCGAGCTCATCGTTTTGCAATTTCTTGACGATTCCCAAGGTTTGAGAATCACGACGTTGTTCGGCTAATCGCCAGTATTCCGATATTTCGGCCAGATTGATTTCTTTCTCCGCAATTTTATCAATTTTACGGTGGTCTAAATCTACGGGGTTTCGCGAGAAGAAATCTACGTGGGCTGTCCGTTTACTTTCCAGATACATAATGTCAAAAAACAAAAGTCTGCAAGTAGGCCCATCACCGATGGTCCCTGTCATTTAAATGTACTTTGTTACTCGACGCTTTCGACGAGTCGCAATCCGTGACGACAAGAAATTCCCGCCCATGTAGATAGTGACGGAAACGCTCGACTGCGTTTACGACTGCTAACGTCTCTAGTTCGTAGGAATTATACCTAGATTCTGCGAGGGTAGTTCTTTTACTGTAATACTCTATTACTTTGCCTTTACCTTCGACTTGATGCGTCAAAATCGCCCCGTAACTCTCTCCGAGCTAGCGTCAGTATGTAGTTCTATCGGGTAATTGGGGTCGAATATCATTAACACCGGCGCGTCGGTCAGGGCGGAAACTGCCTGTTGTCTTATTTTCTCGTGCCTATCTGTCCAAGTTATATTTCTGTTATTCGAGATGAGCGCATACAGGGGTTTCATTACCTGTGAGAATTTAGGGATGAACTTTCGGAAGTACGAAGCTAACCCTATGAACTGCCTGAACTGTGTGACGGCTGTTGGCACAGGAAAAAGCTTAAGGTGTGTATTTTACCCGGGTTCGGACGAACTTCTTCGTTATGAATTACATATCTCAAACAGAGCACCGATGTCTTTAGAAAAGAACAGTTCGCAATGTTAACAGAGAATCCTGCTTTTACGAGGGTATCTAATACGGTGTTCAATCTTCCTAAAGCTTGATCTATCGAGTCGGCAATAATTAGAACGTTATCGAAATAAATAACAACGTACGAATGAGCGAGGTCGCCTAGGGCCTTGCGAATGGCCCTCCGAAAGACGGACGGCGCAATTTTTCAGTTCAAACGGCATCGTTATCTACTCATATTGTCTGTCGGGAGTAACGAACGCTGTATACTCCGCTGAATTAGGATAAGTAGGAATTTGGTGAAACCCGCTGGCCATATCCAGGCTAATAAAATATCTCGCCTCTTGCAATCTCGCGACTTGATCCGCAATAAGGAGTAAAGGGTACCGATCCGCGACGGTACTTTGATTTAGTTCTCGGGGATCCACTCATAATCTATCTGAGCCGTGTTCTTCTTCACGAGTTACGTAGGGCTCGCGAATGGCGAATTACTAGGCCTTATGATCTTTGCTTTAATTAAAACGCTTATTTTCTCACGTACCGCTCTTCGGTCCTCCTCGCTAAATCTATAAGGACTTCCTCGTACGGTGATGTTAGGATCAATTAATCGTATTTCTAACCGGCCTGTATTTACGCGAATACGTAGGGAATCCGTAACGAATGAATCTTTGAATTTGTCGAGAAGAGAAATTGATCGACTTTTATTATTACCATGTACATCAATGTCAGCTTCATTAACGACGATCTCGTTTGCAGTGGTTTCCTTACAGACATTAATTATTTTTGTTTTACACATAGCGAGGCTATTTTGTGTAATGCTACGTCAAAACCCAGACTTAGAGTTCCACAACTAATCGCGATATCATATTTTAGATAACTATCAGCAAGGACATGAGAAATTATCTTCGATGTAAAAATCATTAATACACACGATGAACAAATGGGAGGCGTATGTTTAATACAAGTATTTCCTGCTCCTCGCATTACTAATATGTCAGTCATTCTTTTGCCAGAAATCTCGAGGTCACGGACTCTTTAATTAGTGAACGCTCGGCTCCCGAATCGGAGTAAAAATGGAAACGACTCACCCAGATGACTTGATCTACCCGATGATGCTTCCAGTACGTAGAAGTCGACTCGCCACTCGTTATTGAAATTATGGTTTTCTTTCATAATCAGGTTAACAGTTACGCCCCGTGCAGCGGGGTCGGAACGTGCGATTTTAAGGGTTAAAACGTGGTAGCGAAAACTTGTTAGGTTTCACACTCGATTTTGCACTAGCGACTGGGTTACTCGCGCACGATGGTCGTAAGTTCTAGCACTGTTATAATCGGCACTGATCCCACTTCTGATGTCGGGTTGGCGTTACGATTAGAGTTAGGGTTAAGGGCGTAAACGAATCCCTATTGACACTAGACGTGATCACTATGCAATAGAGGAGATATTTACTAGTGCAAACATGACCATGTTGGAATTGGACAAGTAATCGCGATAATTTGATACTCGAGAAGCTAATGACAATGATCTTAGGCTCAATAACGAATCCACGGTCAACGGGATGACGAACTCTACTCTTCTTTAGCGTCTAAGTTGTACTCAATGTTAATGCATGGGGCCATCACTACGTATCCGAGAGTTACTTCAATCGTCGTCGAGATCGTACCGGATAGTAACTCTCCGTCTCGACGATGCCGTCGAGGAAAACTATAATGGGTGGGTCTAAGGACATGAGATCCTCGGATTCGTCAAAGAAAGCTTTCGTTCCAAAGGTGAGGGAAATTAGCGCTGTTGCTAATTGGTCGATCTCCATATCGGCGTTTTGAAAGAGATGCTGGCCGCCCTTGAGGGGAGGTTGTTGACGGGGGCATCGTTCGTGGAAGATAGGCTTCTCCTATCGTCCCGTAGTTGCAACAAGGACTGTTTGTCTAAATGAAGAACTTTGCTTGACTAAATCTTAAGATTTATTGCGGGTCCTCAAGTTAGCTAAACATACTGCGGAGGTATATTGACATCTGGAGATCATCTTACCCGAAGGATAGGATCTGCGTGTGGCAAGCCACGGAACAGAAACCTTTGAAATATTTACTGCCACGTGTCGCTACGGCTACTTCTTTAAAGGAGAGGTATAGAGTTACTCTGTGCCTTTGTTAGATAAAACGTTCATCCCTTGACCGCGGCTACGTTCGGCGACTGGTTGTCGCCTCGAGCCCAAGCTCACTATCATAAACCTCGAACAATCGGAGCGACATTTGTTTAATCTAAATTACGACATTACGGTATTCCCGAGAATCCAAGGAGAGGTTCCGGTGTTTTTCCATCTCCGACAAGTATATAACGTTATACGTCACATAGTGATGAAATATATCGTTATCCGTTATAGCGTAATAGTATATAACGTTATACGTTAAAACGTAATACTCCATAACGTTATACGTCATATAGTGATGCAATATAACGTTATGCGTTATAACGTACTAGTATATAACGTTACGCCTCATATAGTGAAGCAATATAACGTTATAAGTGATATAGTGATGCAATATAACGTTATACCTTATAACGTAATAGTATATAACGTTATACGTCATATAGTGATGCAATATAACGTTATAAGTGATATAGTGATGCAATATAACGTTATGCGTTATAACGTAATAGTATATAAGGTTGTACTTCATATAGTGATGCAATATATCGTTATACCTTATAACGTAATAGTATATAACGTTATACGCCATATAGTGATGCAGTATAACGTTATAGGTTATAACGTAATATTATATGACGTTATACGTCATATAGTGGTGCAATGTATCGTTATACCATATAATGTAATAGTATATAAGGTTATACTTCATATAGTGATGCAATATAACGTTATGCATTATAACGTAATAGTATATAACGTTATACGTCAAATAGTGATGCAATATATCGTTATACGTTATAACGTAATAGTATATAACGTTATACGTCATATAGTGATGCAGTATAGCGTTATAGGTTATAACGCAATAGTATATAACGTTATACGTCACATAGTCATGCAATATGTCGTTATACGTTGTAACGTAATGCTCCATAACGTTATGCGTCATATAGTAATGCAATATACCGTTATACGTTATAACGTAAAAGTATATGACGTTATTCGTCATATAGTGATGCAATATGTAGTCATACGTTATAGCGTAATACTCTATAACGTTATAAGTTATAATGTAATAGTATATGACGTTATGCGTCATATAGTGATGCAATATAACGCTATAAGTGATATAGTGTTGCAATATAACGTTATATCTTATAACGTAATAGTATATAACGTTATACGTCATATAGTGATGCAGTACAACGTTATAGGTTATAGCGTAATAGTATATGACGTTATACGTCATATAGCGGTGCAATATAACGTTATAAGTGATATAGTGATGCAATATAACGTTATAAGTGATATAGTGGAACAGTATAACGTTATAAGCGATATAGTGATGCAATATAACGTTATAAGTAATATAGTGATGCAATATAAGGTTATGCGTTATAACGTAATAGTATAAATCGTGATGCGATATAAGGTAATACTCTATAACGCTATACGTTATAACGTAACAGTTCATAACGTTATACGTCTGATAGGGATGCTATATAACGTTATAAGTGATATAGTGAAGCAATATAACGTTATATCTTATAACGTAATAGTATATAACGTTATACGTCATATAGTGATGCAGTACAACGTTATAGGTTATAGCGTAATAGTATATGACGTTATACGTCATATAGCGGTGCAATATAACGTTATAAGTAATATAGTGATGCAATATAACGTTATGCGTTATAACATAATAGTATATAAGGTTGTACTTCATATAGTGATGCAATATATCGTTATACCTTATAACGTAATAGTATATAACGTTATACGCCATATAGTGATGCAGTATAACGTTATAGGTTATAACGTAATAGTATATGACGTTATACGTCATATAGTGGTGCAATATATCGTTATACCTTATAATGTAATAGTATATAAGGTTATACTTCATATAGTGATGCAGTATAACGTTATAGGTTATAACGTAATAGTATATGACGTTATACGTCATATAGTGGTGCAATATATCGTTATACCTTATAATGTAATAGTATATAAGGTTATACTTCATATAGTGATGCAATATACCGTTATAACTTATAACATAATAGTATATAACGTTATACGTCATATAGTGATGCAGTATAACGTTATAGGTTATAGGGTAATAGTATATGACGTTATACGTCATATAGCGGTGCAATATAACGTTATAGGTAATATAGTGATGCAATATAACGTTATAACTGATATAGTGGTACAATATAACGTTATAAGTGATATAGTGAAGCAATATAACGTTATATCTTATAACGTAATAGTATATAACGTTATACGTCATATAGTGATGCAATATATCGTTATACGTCATAACGTAAGAGTATATAACGTTATACGTCATATAGTGATACAATATAACGTTATACGTTATAACGTAAGAGTATATGACGTTATTCGTCATATAATGATGCAAAATATCGTTATACCTTATAACGTAATAGTATATAAGGTTATACTTCATATAGTGATGCAATATATCGTTGTACGTTATAACGTAATAGTATATAACGTTATACGTCATATAGTGATGCAGTACAACGTTATAGGTTATAACGTAATAGTATATGACGTCATACGTCATATAGCGATGCTATATAACGTTATAAGTGATATAGTGATGCAATATAACGTTATAAGTGATATAGTGGTACAATATAACGTTATAAGCGATATAGTGGTGCAATATAACGTTATAAGTGATATAGTGATGCAATATAAGGTTATGCGTTATAACGTAATAGTATAAATCGTTATACGATATAAGGTAATACTCTATAACGCTATACGTTATAACGTAACAGTTCATAACGTTATACGTCATATAGGGATGCTATATAGCGTTATAAGTGATATAGTGATGCAATATAACGTTATACCTTATAACGTAATAGTATATAATGTTATACTTCATATAGTGATGCAATATATCGTTGTACGTTATAACGTAATAGTATATAACGTTATACGTCATATAGTGATGCAGTATAACGTTATAGGTTATAACGCAATAGTATATAACGTTATACGTCACATAGTCATGCAATATGTCGTTATACGTTGTAACGTAATGCTGTATAACGTTATGCGTCATATAGTAATGCAATATACCGTTATACGTTATAACGTAATAGTATATGACGTTATAAGTCATATAGCGGTGCAATATAACGTTATAAGTGATATAGTGATGCAATATAACGTTACGCGTTATAACGTACTAGTATATAACGTTACGCTTCATATAGTGAAGCAATATAACGTTATAAGTGATATAGTGATGCAGTATAACGTTATACCTTATAACGTAATAGTATATAATGTTATACTTCATATAGTGATGCAATATATCGTTGTACGTTATAACGTAATAGTATATAACGTTATACGTCATATAGTGATGCAGTATAACGTTATAGGTTATAACGCAATAGTATATAGCGTTATACGTCACATAGTCATGCAATATGTCGTTATACGTTGTAACGTAATGCTGTATAACGTTATACGTCACATAGTCATGCAATATGTCGTTATACGTTGTAACGTAATGCTGTATAACGTTATGCGTCATATAGTAATGCAATATACCGTTATACGTTATAACGTAATAGTATATGACGTTATACGTCATATAGCGGTGCAATATAACGTTATAAGTGATATAGTGATGCAACATAATGTTATGCGTTATAACGTAATAGTGTATAACGTTATACGTTAAAACGTAATACTCCATAACGTTATAGGTCATATAGTGGTGCAATATATTGTTATACCTTATAACGTAATAGTATATAAGGTTATACTTCATATAGTGATGCATTATATCGTTATACCTTATAACGCTATAGTATATAACGTTATACGTCACATAGTGATGAAATATATCGTTATCCGTTATAACGTAGTAGTATATAACGTTATACGGCATATAGTGATGCAATATAACGTTACGCGTTATAACGTACTAGTATATAACGTTACGCTTCATATAGTGAAGCAATATAACGTTATAAGTGATATAGTGATGCAATATAACGTTATACCTTATAACGTAATAGTATATAAGGTTATACTTCATATAGTGATGCATTATATCGTTATACCTTATATCGTAATAGTATATATCGTTATACGTCATATAGAGACGCAGTATAACGTTATAGGTTCTAACGCAATAGTATATAACGTTATACGTCACATAGTGATGAAAGATATAGTTATCCGTTATAACGTAATAGTATATAACGTTATACGTTAAAACGTAATACTCCATAACGTTATACGTCATATAGTAATGCAATATAACGTTATACGTCACATAACGATGAAATATATCGTTATCCGTTATAACGTAATAGTATATAACGTTATACGTCAAATAGTGATGCAATATATCGTTATACGTTATACCGTAATAGTATATAACGTTATACGCCATATAGTGATGCAGTATAACGTTATAGGTTATAACGCAATAGTATATAACGTTATACGTCACATAGTCATGCAATATGTCGTTATACGTTGTAACGTAATGCTCCATAACGTTATGCGTCATATAGTAATGCAATATACCGTTATACGTTATAACGTAAAAGTATATGACGTTATTCGTCATATTGTGGTACAATATGTAGACATACGTTATAGCGTAATACTCTATAACGTTATAAGTTATAATGTAATAGTATATGAAGTTATGCGTCATATAGTGATGCCATATAAAGTTATAAGTGATATAGTCATGCAATGTAACGTTGTAAGTGATATAGTGATGCAATATAGCGTTATGCGTTGTAACATAATAGTATAAATCGTTATAAGTTATAAGGTAATACTCCATAACGTTATACGTTATAATGTAATAGTATATGACGTTGTACTACATATAGTGATGCAGTACAACGTTATAGGTTATAACGTAATAGTTTATGACGTTATACGTCATAAAGTGGTAGAATATATCGTTATACCTTATAACGTAATAGTATATAAGGTTATACTCCATATAGTGATGCAATATATCGTTATACCTTATAACGTAATAGTATATAAGGTTATACTTCATATAGTGATGCAATATAACGTTATAAGTGATATAGTGATGCAATATAGCGTTATGCGTTATAACATAATAGAATAAATCGTTATAAGTTATAAGGTAATACTCCAAAACGTTATACGTCATATAGTAATGCACTATATCGTTATACCTTATAACGTAATAGTATATAACGTTATACGTCATACAGTGACGCAGTATAACGTTATAGGTTCTAAAGTAATAGTATATAACGTTATACGTCATACAGTGACGCAGTATAACGTTATAGGTTCTAAAGTAATAGTATATAACGTTAAACGTCACATAGTGATAAATATATCGTTATCCGTTATACCGTAATAGTATATAACGTTATACGTTGAAACGTAATACTCCATAACGTTATACGTCATATAGTGATGCAATATAACGTTATACCTTATAACGTAATAGTATATAAGGTTATACTTCATATAGTGATGCAATATATCGTTGTACGTTATAACGTAATAGTATATAACGTTATACGTCATATAGTGATGCAGTACAACGTTATAGGTTATAACGTAATAGTATATGACGTCATACGTCATATAGCGATGCTATATAACGTTATAAGTGATATAGTGATGCAATATAACGTTATAAGTGATATAGTGGTACAATATAACGTTTTAAGCGATATAGTGATGCAATGTAACGTTATAAGTGATATAGTGATGCAATATAAGGTTATGCGTTATAACGTAATAGTATAAATCGTTATACGATATAAGGTAATACTCTATAACGCTATACGTTATAACGTAACAGTTCATAACGTTATACGTCATATAGGGATGCTATATAGCGTTATAAGTGATATAGTGATGCAATATAACGTTATAAGCGATATAGTGATGCAATATAACGTTATAAGTGATATAGAGATGCAATATAAGGTTATAAGTGATATACAGATGCAATATAAGGTTATACGTCATAACGTAATAGTATATAACGTTATACGTCATATAGTGACACAATATAACGTTATACGTTATAACGTAAGAGTATATGACGTTATTCGCCATATACTGATGCAAAATATCGTTATACCTTATAACGTAATAGTATATAAGGTTATACTTCATATAGTGATGCAATATATCGTTGTACGTTATAACGTAATAGTATATAACGTTATACGTCATATAGTGATGCAGTACAACGTTATAGGTTATAACGTAATAGTATATGACGTTATACGTCACATAGTGATGCAATATATCGTTATACGTTGTATCGTAATACTCCATAACGTTGTACGTCATATAGTAATGCAATATAACGTTATACGTTAAAACGTAATACTCCATAACGTTATACGTCATGTAGTGATGCAATATGACGCTATACGTTATAACGTAATAGTTCACAACGTTATACGTCATATAGGGATGCTATTTAACGATATAAGTAATATAGTGATGCAATATAACGTTATAAGTGATATAGTGATGCAATATAGCGTTATGCGTTATAACGTAATAGTATAAATCGTTATACGATATAAGGTAATACTCTATAACGCTATACGTTACAACGTAATAGTTCATAACGTTATACGTCATATAGGGATGCTATATAACGTTATAAGTGATATAGTGGTAGAATATAACGTTATATCTTATAACGTGATAGTATATAACGTTATACGTCACATAGTGATGCAATATATCGTTATACGTTGTATCGTAATACTCCATAACGTTGTACGTCATATAGTATTGCAATATAACGTTATACGTTAAAACGTAATACTCCATAACGTTATACGTCATATAGTGGTGCAATATATTGTTATACCTTATAACGTAATAGTATATAAGGTTATACTTCATATAGTGATGCATTATATCCTTATACCTTATAACGTAATAGTATATAACGTTATACGTCACATAGTGATGAAATATATCGTTATCCGTTATAACGTAATAGTATATAACGTTATACGTTAAAACGTAATACTCCATAACGTTATACGTCATATAGTGATGCAATATAACGTTATACCTCATAACGTACTAGTATATAACGTTATACGTCATATAGTGATGCAATATAACGTTATAAGTGATATAGTGATGCAATATAACGTTATGCGTTATAACGTAATAGTATAAATCGTTATACGATATAAGGTAATACTCTATAACGCTATACGTTACAACGTAATAGTTCATAACGTTATACGTCATATAGTGATGCAATATAACGTTATAAGTGATATAGTAATGCAATATAACGTTATGCGTTATAACGTAATAGTTTAAATCGTTATACGATATAAGGTAATACTCTACAAAGCTATACGTTATAACGTAATAGTTCATAACGTTATACGTCATATAGGCATGCTATATAACGTTATAAGTGATATAGTGATGCAATATAACGTTATAAGTGATATCGTGATGCAATATGACGTTATAAGTGATATAGTGATGCAATATAACGTTATGCGTTATAACGTACTAGTATATAACGTTACGCTTCATATAGTGAAGCAACATAACGTTATAAGTGATATAGTGATGCAATATAACGTTATACCTTATAAGGTAATAGTATATAACGTTATACGTCATATAGTGATGCAATATATCGTTATAAGTGATATAGTGATACAATATAACGTTATAACTGATATAGTTGTACAATATAACGTTATAAGTGATATAGTGATGCAATATAACGTTATAAGTGACATAGTGATGCAATATAACGTTATGCGTTATAACGTAATAGTTTAAATCGTTATACGATATAAGGTAATACTCTACAACGCCATACGTTATAACGTAATAGTTCATAACGTTATACGTCATATAGGGATGCTATATAACGTTATAAGTGATATAGTGATGCAATATAACGTTATACCTTATAACGTAATAGTATATAACGTTATACGTCATATAGTGATGCGGTACAACGTTATAGGTTATAACGTAATATTATACGACGTTATACGTCAAATAGTTGTGCAATATAACGTTATAAGTGATATAGTGATGCAATATAGCGTTATGCGTTATAACGTAATAGTATATAACGTTATACATTAAAACGTAATACTCCATAACGTTATACGTCATATAGTGGTGCAATATATTGTTATACCTTATAACGTAGTAGTATATAAGGTTATACTACATATAGTGATGCATTATATCGTTATACCTTATAACGTAATAGTACATAACGTTATACGTCACATAGTGATGAAATATATCGTTATACCTTATAACGTAATAGTATATATCGTTAAACGTCATATAGTGACGCAGCATGACGTTATAGGTTCTAACGTAATAGTATATGACGTTATACGTCATATAGTGGTGCAATATATCGTTATAAGTGATATAGTGATGCAATATAGCGTTATGCGTTATAACGTAATAGTATAAATCGTTATACGATATAAGGAAACACTCTATAACGCTATACGTTATAACGTAATAGTTCATAACGTTATACGTCATATAGGGATGCTATAAAACTTTATAAGTGATATAGTGATGCAATATAACGTTATATCTTATAACGTAATTGTATATAACGTTATACGTCATATAGTGATGCAATATATCGTTATACGTTATAACGTAATAGTATATAACGTTATACGTCTTATAGTGATACAATATAACGTTATACATTATAACGTAAGAGTATATGACTTTATTCGTCATATACTGATGCATAATATCGTTATACCTTATAACGTAATAGTATATAAGGTTATACTTCATATAGTCATGCAATATATCGTTATACGTTATAACGTAATAGTATATAACGTTATACGTCATATAGTGATACAATATAACGTTATACGTTATAACGTAATAGTATATAACGTTATAAGTGATATAGTGATGCAATATAACGTTATGCGTTATAACGTACTAGTATATAACGTTATACTTCATATAGTGATGCAATATAACGTTATGGGTTGAACGTAATAGTATATGACGTTATACGTCATATAGTAGTGCAATATAACGTTATAAGTGATATAGTGATGCAATATAACGTTATAGGTTATAACGTAATAGTATATGACGTTATACGTCATACAGTAGTGCAATATAACGTTATAAGTGATATAGTGATGCAATATAACGTTATACCTTATAATATATAATAGTATATATAATAGTATATAACGTTATATGTCATATAGTGATGCAGTATAGCGCTATAGGTTATAACGCAATAGTATATAACGTTATACGTCACATAGTCATGCAATATGTCGTTATACGTTGTAACGTTATGCTCCATAACGTTATGCGTCATATAGTAATGCAATATAACGACATACGTTATAACGCAACAGTATATGACGTTATACGTCATATAGTGATGCAGTATAACGTTATAGGTAATAGCGTAATAGTATATAACGTTATACGTCATATAGTGATGCAATATAACGTTATGCATTATAACGTAATAGTATATAACGTTATACGTCAAATAGTGATGCAATATGTAGTCATACGTTATAGCGTAATATTCTATAACGTTATAAGTTATAATGTAAAAGTATATAACGTTATACTTCATATAGTGATGCTATATATCGTTATAAGTGATATAGTGATGCAATATAACGTTATACCTTATAATGTAATAGTATATAAGGTTATACGCCATATAGTGATGCAGTACAACGTTATAGGTTATAACGTAATAGTATATAACGTTATACGTCATATAGTCATGCAATATATCGTTATCCGTTATAACGTAATAGTATATAACGTTATACGTTAAAACGTAATACTCCATAACGTTATACGTCATATAGTAATGCAATATAACGTTTTACGTCATATAGTAGTGCAGTATAACGTTATTGGTAATAACGTAATAGTATATAACGTTATACGTCACATAGTGATGAAATATATCGTTATCCGTTATAACGTAATAGTATATAACGTTATACGTCATATAGTGATGCAATATAACGTTATGCATTATAACGTAATATTATATAACGTTATACGTCAAATAGTGATGCAATATATCGTTATACGTTATAACGTAATAGTATATAACTTTATACGTCATATAGTGATGCAATGTGTAGTCATACGTTATAGCGTAATATTCTATAACGTTATAAGTTATAATGTAAAAGTATATAACGTTATACTTCATATAGTGATGCTATATATCGTTATAAGTGATATAGTGATGCAATATAACGTTATACCTTATAATGTAATAGTATATAAGGTTATACGCCATATAGTGATGCAGTACAACGTTATAGGTTATAACGTAATAGTATATAACGTTATACGTCATATAGTGATGCAGTACAACGTTATAGGATATAACGTAATAGTATATGACGTTATACGTCATATAGTGGTGCAATATATCGTTATACCTTATAATGTAATAGTATATAAGGTTATACTTCATATAGTGATGCAGTATAACGTTATAGGTAATAACGTAATAGTATATAATGTTATACGTCACATAGTGATGAAATATACCGTTATTCGTTATAACGTAATAGTATCTATCGATATACGTCATATAGTGGTGCAACAAAACGTTATAAGTTATAACGCAATAGTATATATCGTTATACGTCACATAGTAATGCAATATGTCGTTATACGTTGTAACGTAATACTCCATAACGTTATACGTCATATAGTAATGCAATATGTCGTTATACGTTGTAACGTAATACTCCATAACGTTATACGTCATATAGTAATGCAGTATAACGTTACAGGTAATAACGTAATAGTATATGACGTTATACGTCATATAGTGATGCAGTACAACGTTATAGGTTATAACGTAATAGTACATAAGGTTATACTTCATATAGTGATGCAATATATCGTTATACCTTATAACGTAAGAGTATATAAGGTTATACTTCATATAGTGATGCAATATACCATTATACCTTATAACGTAATAGTATATAACGTTCTACGTCATATAGTGAAGCAGTATAACGTTATAGGTTGTAACGTAATACCCCACAAGGTTATACGTCATATAGTAATGCATTATAACGTTATACGTCATATAGTGATGCAGTATAACGTTATAGGTAATAACGTAATAGTATATAACGTTATACGTCACATAGTGATGAAATATATCGTTATCCGTTATAACGTAATGGTATATAACGTTATACGTCATATAGGGGTGCAATATAACGTTATGCATTATAACGTAATAGCATATAACGTTATTCGTCATATAGTGGTGCAATATGTAGTCATACGTTATAGCGTAATACTGTATAACGTTATACGTTATAATGCAATAGTATATGACGTTATGCGTCATATAGTGATGCAATATAACGTTATGCGTTATAACGTACTAGTATATAACGTTATACTTCATGTAGTGATGCAATATAACGTTATAAGTGATATAGTGATGCAATATAACGTTATACCTTATAACGTAATAGTATATAACGTTATACGTCATATAGTGATGCAGTACAACGTTATAGGTTATAACGTAATAGTACATAAGGTTATACTTCATATACTGATGCAATATATCGTTATACCTTATAACGTAAGAGTATATAAGGTTATACTTCATATAGTGATGCAATATACGGTTATACCTTGTAACGTAATAGTATATAACGTTATACGTCATATAGTGATGCAGTATAGCGTTATAGGTTATAACGCAATAGTATATAACGTTATACGTCACATAGTCATGCAATATGTCGTTATACGTTGTAACGTAATGCTCCAAAACGTTATGCGTCATATAGTAATGCAATATAACGATATACGTTATAACGTAACAGTATATGACGTTATTCGACATATAGTGATGCAGTATAACGTTATAGGTAATAACGTAATAGTATATAACGTTATACGTCACATAGTGATGAAATATATCGTTATCCGCTATAACATAATAGTATATAACGTTATACGGCATATAGTAATGCAATATATCGTTATACCTTATTATGTAATAGTATATAAGGTTGTACTTCATGTAGTGATGCAATATATCGTTATGCCTTATAACGTAATAGAATATAAGGTTATACTTCATATAGTGATGCAATATATCGTTATACCTTATAACGTAATACCATATAACGTTGTACGTCATATAGTGACGCAGTATAACGTTATGGGTTGTAACGTAATAATCCAGAACGATATACGTCATATAGTAATGCAATATAACGTTATACGTTATAACAGTATATAACGTTATACGTTATAACAGTATATGACGTTATACGTCATATAGTGATGCAGTATAACGTTATAGGTAATAACGTAATAGTATATAACGTTATACGTCACATAGTGATGAAATATATCGTTATCCGTTATAACGTAATAGTATATAACGTTATACGTCATATAATGATGCAATATAACGTTATGCATTATAACGTAATAGTATATAACGTTATACGTCAAATAGTGATGCAATATATCGTTATACGTTATAACGTAATAGTATATAACGTCATACTTCATATAGTGATGCTATATATCGTTATAAGTGATATTGTGATGCAATATAACGTTATACCTTATAATGTACTAGTATATAAGGTTATACGTCATATAGTGATGCAGTACAACGTTATAGGTTATAACGTAATAGTATATAACGTTATGCGTCATATAGTGATGCAGTACAACGTTATAGGATATAACGTAACAGTATATGACGTTATACGTCATATAGTGGTGCAATATATCGTTATACCTTATAATGT
Organism: Bombus affinis; assembly: GCF_024516045.1. NCBI lineage: Eukaryota > Metazoa > Arthropoda > Insecta > Hymenoptera > Apidae > Bombus > Bombus affinis. The sequence continues at coordinate 316,060 of NW_026108851.1, forward strand.
AATAGTATATAAGGTTATACTTCATATAGTGATGCAATATATCGTTATACCTTATAACGTAATAGTATATAAGGTTATACTTCATATAGTGATGCAATATATCGTTATACCTTATAACGTAATAGTATATAACGTTGTACGTCATATAGTGACGCAGTATTACGTTATAGGTTGTAACGTAATAATCCAGAGCGATATACGTCATATAGTAATGCAATATAACGTTATACGTTATAACAGTATATGACGTTATACGTCATATAGTGATGCAGTATAACGTTATAGGTAATAACGTAATAGTATATAACGTTGTACGTCACATAGTTATGAAATATATCGTTATCCGTTATAACGTAATAGTATATAACGTTATACGTCATATAGTGATGCAGTATAACGTTATAGTATATGACGCAATAGTATATTTTTTTTATTTATTTATTAGAATATTTACAATCAATTCTCGTTGAGAATTTTCAGTAACTTAGTTTGGCGTGATACAATGACATGGATTATAATAGTTTTATATTGTTGATTCTAGTAGGACTAATGGTTTAATCTAGTGGGTATTTTCTTTTTAGTCTGCGGATCTGGTCCGTCGTGTCCAGTAGTTGGGTGACTAGTGGGTTGTGGTGGTTGTTGACTCTTGTGCTATATCTGCTTCTGAACTTGTGTATTTCATCTTTGACTGTAGGTATCTTGAGGTCTCGGTGGATTGTTTCGTTCGTAACATACCAGGGTGCATTTAATAGGGATCTTAGCGTTTTCGATTGGAAGCGTTGGAGTATTTCAATGTTGGAGTTACTTGCTGTTCCCCATAGTTGGATTCCGTAGGTCCAGACAGGTTTTATTACGGCCTTGTAGAGGGTTATTTTGTTCTGTATGTTTAGTTTGGAGCGTCGGCCCGTGAGCCAATAGAATTTTCTTTGTTTTTCCTTTAGTTGCTTTGTTTTTTCGGAGATATGTTTTTCCCAAGTTAGCCTCCTGTCCAGGGTCATGCCCAGGTATGTTACGGAGTCCTTGCTTGGGATTATTGTGTTGTTAATGGTGACCTGGGGGCAGGTTTGTTTTCGGAGCGTGAAGGTTACATGGGAGGATTTTTTTTCGTTTATTTTAAAACCCCATTTTTGGAACCACTTTTCCATGGAGTCGAGACTTCGCTGGAGAGTGGATGAGGCAATTGCTGGGTCTGCGTGGGTAGCTAATAGTGCTGTGTCGTCGGCAAATGTTGCTATTGTTACCTCGTTTGATATGGGTAAGTCGGCAGTGTAGATGGAGAATAGTAGGGGTCCGAGGACACTACCTTGCGGTATGCCGGATTTTATTGGGAATGTTGCGGAAGTGGCGCCTAGACATTTAACTATGAATTGTCTGTTGGTTAGGTAGGATTTTAAGATGGAGTAGTATGGGTGGGGTAGGATTTTTTTAAGCTTGTAGAGTAGCCCTTCATGCCATACTTTATCGAATGCCTGTTGGATGTCTAGGAATACGGCTGAGCAGTATTTTTTCTTTTCAAGGGTTTGGCTGATTATGTGGGTTATGCGGTGGATTTGCTCTACTGTTGAGTGTTGTTTTCGGAAGCCGAATTGGTGATCTGGGAGAGTCTTCAATTCTTCTAGGAGTGGAAGGAGACGATTCGTGAGCATCCTCTCGAATAGTTTAGACAGGGTAGGTAAGAGACTGATTGGGCGATAGGAGCTGGTTTCATATATTGGTTTACCGGGTTTGGGGATGAGGGTGATTAGTGAGATTTTCCACGCCTTAGGAAAGTGTTCAAGGCGGAGGATGGCGTTAAAGATTGATGCGATGAGTGCAATCCCTTTTATGGGAAGTTCCTTGATTGCTTTATTTCCTATTTGGTCGTGACCTGCTGCTTTCTTGGGGTTTAGGCGACTGATTGCTTCTATGATCTCTGCAGAAGTGAAGGGTTGAATAGGAGGGGACATTTGGAAGGGAGTGTGCAGGTATTCGGTGACGTCCGCTGCGGCTATGGAGGAATGGGGTTGGAATACTTCAGTCAAATGTTTGGCAAATAGGTTGGCTTTTTCTATAGGGCTACGCGCCCATCCACCCTGCGGGCGGCGGATTGGAGGTATTATTTGTGGGGGGCGCGTGAGTTTCCTGGAGGCTTTCCATAGTGAGTAGTTTGAGTCGGCTGTGGGGGACAGGCTGGCGAGATATTTGTGAAAACGGTCATTATTGTAGTTCTTTATGGTTTTGGATAGTTTTCTAGTTGCGTTGTTTAGTTTGCGTTTGTCCTCCGGTGTTCTATGGGTCTGCCATATCCTTCTTAGTCTACGTTTTTCTGCTATTTTTTTTAGTATGTACTGGGGGTATTCGTGGTTGCTGGTGGACGTTTTTGCCGGTGTGGAGACGCGGATAGCGTTTATTATGCTCGCATTTAGGTATTCCGTGGCTGCTTCGATTTCATCATTGGTTTTTAGTGAGGTTGAGGCTGAAGTTGTGTGGGTAAAGACTTCTCTAAAGAGCTGCCAGTTGGTGTGTTGGTTATGAATGGAGCCATTAGGTGTATTCTCGATGATAGTTGAACTGACTGTTACTATCACGGGGGAATGATCAGTGGAGAGATCAGCCGAGGAATTGATTTGGACGTGTCTTGACGAGATATTTTTAGTTATGAAGAAATCAAGGAGATCGGGTATTTTGTTTGTGTCGGTGGGCCAGTGTGTAAGTTCGTACGTGGTAAGGTAGTTGAGGTTGTTGGTTAATATGCTGTTGAGGAGGTTTTTGCCTCTTACTGTAACCAGTCTGCTGCCCCATTGGGTGTGTTTAGCGTTGTAGTCTCCTCCGGCTATGAATTTGCTGCCCAGGGTGTCCAGGAAGTGGTCAAAGTCTTCTTTGGCGATGGAGTGTCTGGGAGGGCAGTATACAGCTGAGGTGGTGATTGTACCATGACAGTCTTCTATTGCTACGTTTGTTGCTTGGAGGTAGTCTTTCTGGAATAGTTGAAGTTCGTAGTGCTTGATGTTTGACTTGATTATGATTCCGGTGCCGCCGTGAGCCTTTCCGCTGGGGTGTTGGGTGTGGTAGAAGTTGTAGCCGTGTATTTTGAGGTAGTTTTTGTCGGTGAAGTGGGTTTCGGATATGAGCATCACATCGATTTGCTGTTGTTTTAAGAATAGTTCTAGTTCGGCTTTGTGCTGAGCTAGACCGTTGGCGTTCCACAGAGCTATTCGGATTGGTTTTATTTTGCTTCTGTGCTTATGAATTTGTCCATGAAGCGTGTGAGTAGTGACAGCAAGTTGTTAATTTGCTCAGTTTGCTTCTCGATAAGTTTTTCGAGTCTGGTAAAGTTGTCAGTGCTTGGTGGGGTGGGAATTCTATTTTCTGTGTGTACACTGTGTGTTTTCGAGTTGTATGTGTTTCCTTGCGTTGCCTGCGCATAGGATACTGTTGGTGTGGTGAGTTTTTGGGGTTTAGGTTCTTGTATGTTTATGTCCTTGGGTCTCAGTTTTGGATACTTTATATTATGTAGCGATTTGTAGGCTGAGCATCCTTTGTAGTTCGCAGGATGCTCTCCTTGACAGTGGATACACTTGGCGGGGGTTTCCGGGGATTTAGTGCATTGGTCAGTGGGGTGATTACCTGCACATTTTACGCACCGGAAGTTGTGATTGCAGTATTTCTGCGTGTGGCCGTACCTTTGGCACCTCTTGCATTGTATTATTTCTTTCTTTACAAGAGGTGGCTCGAACTTAACTATGGAGTTCATCAGCCGATTGATATTGTAGATTTCTTTATTGTTTGTTTTTTGTTTTTGGTCTATAAAAAATAAGGATAGTGGGTTTTTTGTGATTCTATGCCTAATGTTACTGATGTTAGTTACTTCGTGGCCGTGATTTGACAGTTCGCATTTTAGTTCGTCTAGATCGACTGAGTGATGGATATTGCGTAGCACCACTCGAAATGGTCTTTCTTGTTTGAGCTGGTATGTGTGGAATTTGGCGTTTAACGTTTTTAATAGCTTGGTTAACTTTCTATAGGCGTCTGGGTGGGACGGCAGTATTTTCACTTGGTTGTTGTTAATCTTTAGCTTGTAGTCTTCTTTGCTGATGTCTTTTTCGATAGTTTTAATCATTGACTGTATGTCGATTACGTCGTTAATGAATATCGGTGGGGGAGGGGGAATTCTTTGAGTATGGAGATTATTTACCTCTTCGGTTGTAATCATGGAGTCTTCCGTGGACTCCAGAATTGAGAATCTATTGTAGGTAGTCACTTGGCTGGCTGATGGTTTGGTTTGAATCTTGTTTACATTTGTCTTGGTCGGTTCGAGCTTTCGTTTTTTCGTGTGGTGGTCATTTACCAGGATAGTTGCGTTGCCCTCTTGCCACGGGGGAGGAAACATGGCGGTGTTATAATTTTGCTCCGGGGAGCCTGTTGGAAATGATAGAGCCATCATCGAGCTAGTTAGTTCAGTGTGAAAGAACTAGTCGAGAGGCTGTTAACCCCTGGCTAGGTTAGTTGGATTTGCTTTCGTCAGCTGGGCGTCACGTGGAGTTTTGTGAACTTCACAGGGCACTGGACACACGTCTGCACGTCTCAGCACTCAGCAGCAACTGGATGGTACTTGCTATTTTGTGGACTTTGCCGGGCACGTCTGCACGCCTCGGCGCTCACGAACGAACTGTGCAATAGTATATAACGTTATACGTCACATAGTAATGCAATATGTCGTTATACGTTGTAACGTAATGCTCGATAACGTTATGCGTCATATAGTAATGCAATATAACGTTATGCATTATAAGGTAATAGTATATAACGTTATACGTCACATAGTGATGCAATATATCGTTATACGTTATAGCGTAATAGTATATAACGTTATACGTCATATAGTGAAGCAGTCTAACGTTATAGGTTGTAACGCAATAGTATATAACGTTATACTTCACATAGTAATGCAATATGTCGTTTTACGTTGTAACGTAATGCTCCATAAAGTTATGCGTTGTCACGTCCCGCGTTCCGCACGTGACGCCACGAACCAATACTTATGAATACTTAAACACGACCAGTAATAATAAATTAACTAATAACTAACCAATCAAAATAAAAAGAATTATACGACAGACAATCAAAATGAAATAAATGAATCAATAAGAAGAAACACTACAACCAATCAGCAATGACATATAAAATACAAATAAAATGAAATAATTAAATGAACCAATAAATAAAACAAGCCGCGATTCAAATGTATGAGATTTCTCTGCGAAAACACATGTATATACACACACGTGTATGGATATCTGTGTGTGTGACCTACTTCGTGAATCTGAATAGTTGGTAATCTAATAAAATATAAAAGAAATAAAATATACTACACTACATCAGCATTCTAATAAAAGTGAAAATTGTATACAAGATTACTCTGCGACACACACATATATAGATATACACATGCGTACGCGTATCTTTGGGAAAAATTCATAATATATATATATATATATATATATATATATATATATATATATATATATATATATATATATATATATATATATGTATGTATACGTTATTAAACCATTAAAACGCAAAGAAATAAATATATAGATTTACATTTCTACGAACCTAGAGAATTATATACGAAATCCACATTATGGAATATTCAACCAATTAACGATCCGAGAAACAATGAGAATAACAATACGCGCACATATACATATGCATATATATATTTTACATAATGGAAAATTACATTGTGAAATGTATATATATATATACACATATTATTATATCGAACAACTACTCATCTAATATACAAAACCACCTTGTAAAAATTGCATTACTGAACATTCAACTAAACCAACTGAAGATTTAGTATAATAATATATAATAATATAATAATATATATATATACATAGATATGTGAAATAGCGTTGTATATAACCGGAAACAATACAAATGTCACACGACTTCTTCAACAACTTCGACTCTTCGTTCCTGCCGACAACACCTCACACGATGACTGCGTCTTCTAGGGCCACTTACGGATTCTTTACAATTCTTCTTCTTCTTGCACTGAAATATCATATGCAGTGAATAAAACACGAAAGAAGCAGGATGAACTAAATAAAAGAAATCATAACAAGATACACACTGAGACAATCCGCATGGGAACCTCTGACAAAGTATCTATCATTAAATGCATAATAATCAAGATGCACAAACCTCATCTGGAAGTCGACACCACTCACAGCGTGCCAATGCAAGGGAGGAAAACGAATGAAATTGTATTTCGTGAAGACGTTTCACCACTTTCCATAGATCAGAAACTGGAGTTACACAACTAATAACCTAATAACAAGGAAGTAATATAAAATATACACGATTTAATATATAGCAAATATGGACATATAAATCTACAAGGAGCAAAATATATCCCATATTGTCAAATAAAACCAAATTGTGAAAAGATCATCAGGACACGACGCCAACGAAGGTGCCACTGTGCCTATTTGGATGGAAAACCGTCACTTCAGCATCATCCTTCGCACATATTCACACACGCACGTCGATCACGTCATCTCGTACCATTCACATATCTTCTTCCTCTTGCGCTAAAACAAATTCACAAGTTTAAGGGAACAAACAACATGCGAAACGAGATAGAATACTAAAAACACATACTCACACAGTTCGCACAGGCGCGGACGCTTTTGTGTCTATCACTCAACATAACCTGTAATCATCAAAATCCACGTTCTCTCATGGAAACTCTAAAAACCTGCAGCATTGCGATTCCCACCGGAACGAACTGTCACGTGACTGTCATCCCATTGGGGATGTCATTATAAAAAGCGTAGCGACACAATTCAAATCGGAGTAATCGTTACCAGTTGAATAAAAGAGTAAGGGAGTAATTGTTAGCGGGTCAGTTGAATAAAGGAATAGAAGAGAGTAATTGTTAGCGTTCGGGAGAATTTAGCGAAAAATAAAGAAGAGTCAGATTAATTGTTAGCGTTAGCGTTAGCGATTAATTGTTAGGGGTTCAGTTAGAACAATCAGAGTAATTGTGAAAAGAGAGTAACTGCCATTAGTTGGTTCAGTTAGAATATAGTCAGAGAAATTGTTAGCGTTCGGGAGAATTTAACGAAATAAAAGAAGAGTAATTCAGTTAGAATAAAGAAATAGGATAGAGCAATTGTGATTAGTTGGTTCAGGATAATTTAGCGAAAATAAGGAGAGTAATTGTTAGTCGTTCAATTGAATTTGAGTGAGTCTGATATCAGTTCGTTCAGTTGATTTAATTAGAATTTAAGTTAGGATTAGAGAATAATTGTTCGTTCCAGTTCGAGTTTAAGAATTACGAGATATAAATGTTATTAGTCAGTTCGAATTATAAAATAATTGTTATTAGTCAGTTAGAATTAAAACAATAGTTGGCTCAAGTTTTTGTGTTAGAATTTCGAATTGTTAAACACGTCCGGACACACTGTTGTTTACACTGTTCAAATTAAGTAAAGATTAAAACGAAAAATTATAGAAGTGTCAATCTTTGTAAAACCGGAATCACCCCAGCGGCCTGCCCGTTCATCAGCGGAGACCAACGTCAGGTGAGTCAACTTTAATTATTATTAATAATTAATAATTGAAATAATAAATAATATCAATGATTAGTATAATTCGTCATTAATTCCGCCTGTAATAATTATTTATAATATAATTGTTTATTCCAAACAATCCTCTCCCGTGCTAGTATTCCTGCGCATAGCAGGTTAGCCGAAACGTGGAGATTGTTGACCAGTGGCCTAAACTCCGGTCAACGCTACATAATCTAACAAGAAATATCTAATTGAAACAGTCCTTAGACTGTTTCTGGTGGCAGCGACTACTACATTGTTTAAAATTTCAAAATTTGGATAGCGAAACGTAACAGCGTCATATAGTAATGCAATATAACGTTATACGTTATAACGTAACAGTATATGACGTTATTCGTCATGTAGTGATGCAATATGTAGTCATACGTTATAGCGTAATTCTCTATAACGTTATACGTTACAATGTAATAGTATATGACGTTATGCGTCATATAGTGATACAATATAACGTTATAAGTGATATAGTGTTGCAATATAACGTTATACCTTATAACGTAATAGTATATAACGTTATACGTCATATAGTGATGCAGCACAACGTTATAGGTTATAACGTAATAGTATATGACGTTATACGTCATATAGTGGTGCAATAATACATTATACGTCATATAGTGATGGAATATAGCGTTATACGTTATAACGTAATAGTATATAAGGTTACACTTCATATAGTGATGCAATATAACGTTATAAGTTATAGCGTAATAGTATAAACGTTATACGTCTTATAGTGATGCAATAATACGTTATACGTTATAACGTAATAGTATATATCGTTATACGTCATATAGTGATGCATTATTACGTTATAAGTGATATAGTGATGCAATATATCGTTATACCTTATAGCGTAATAGTATACAACGTTATACGTCATATAGTAATGCAATATAACGTTATAAGTTATAACGTAATAGTATAAACGTTATACGTCATATAGTGTTGCAATAATACGTTATACGTCATATAGAGATGCAATATAACGTTATACGTTATAACGTAACAGTATATGACGTTATACGTGATATAGTGATGCAATATAACGTTGTAAGTTATAACGTAATAGTATAAAAGGTATACATCATATGGTGATGCAATATAACGTAATACGTTATACCATAATAGTATAAAACGTTTTGCGTTATGACGTAATAGTATAAAATGTTACACGACGTAACGAAAAGGTATATAGCGTTATACGTCATATGGTGATGCGATATAAATTTATTCGCTATAACGTAACAGTATATAACGTTATACGTCATATAGTGATGCGATATAATGTTATACGTTGTAACGTAATAGTATGTAACGTTATACGTCATAGCGTAATAGTATATAGCGTTATACGGCATAACGTAATAGTATATAACATTATACGACATAACGTAATAGTATACAAGGTTATACATCATATAGTGATGCAATATAACGTTATACCCTGTAACGTAATAGTATAAAACGTCACACGACATAACGTAATAGTATATAACGTTAAACGTCATTAAGTGCTGCAATATAACGTTATGCCTTATAGCCTAATAGTATACAACGTTATACGACATAACGTAATAGTATATAACGTTATACGTTATAACGTAATAGTATATAACGTTATACGTTATAACGTAATAGTATATAACGTTATACGTTATAACGTAATATTATATAACGTTATACGTTATAACGTAATAGTATGTCGGAGATGTAGAAACATCGATCCTTTCTTTTGGAAGATTTCTCAATACTTGTGCTCGGGGTGACATAACTGGTCGCCGAACGTAGCCACGGTTACGGGATGATCGAAATGTTTTACAAAGGAGTTTCCAGTGTTAACGGATACGCTGTATAAACAATCAAGTCTTGATCAGGAGCAATGCTGGTTTATGTGGAACTGCCCTGTTACGGCGCTTGGGAATTTGTTGATATTCCCGATCGATATGTATTTGATATATGTAACTGTATCTGTCTTTTATTTTGCAATCTCCTTGGAGAGTTTACTGTCATCGTCTTGGGGTTAGTCTTAGAGAAACCCTGTGCCTGAGTGAACGTGTCAGTGTGCTATCAAAAATATATTAAAACGTACAGAAAGTTTCCCGTTGACCGTGGATCGTTACAGAACCCAAGAATATTATTAAAAGCATTTGATTACTTATTTTTTGTTATCTTAGTTAACCGTTAAACTAATTATTTATCAAACTTTGTAAAGAAATGTAATTTTATGTAAATACCACCTTTATTGAACATCATGATGGCAAATGCTAACGAAGAATTGTCTCGCGCTCGAAATCCAAGCGACAATTCGTCATCAGAAGTGGGATACGTGCCGTTTATTACTATGCAAGAGCATTTGACTGTCATGCGAGAGTTGATTCAGACGCTAGTGCAAAAACCGAAAGAAGAACCTAAAAATTTATCGCTTCCGCGCTTTAATCCTGAAATTGCGGGTTCTGACTCAGCTGCATGGTGTGCAGTTGTTAATTTGTATATGAAAGAGAATCCTTTACAAGGCAGTGCGTTGTTTTCTGCTTTAAGTAGCGCACTGGAAGGATCAGCAGCACAATGGCTCACGCAAGTGCTAGTAGGTAGAGAAGTTACCTGGACAAAATTTAAAGACCTTTTTATTGCGCGTTTTGGTGCAAGAGAAACAGCAACTTCGGCGTTAATGAAAATGTCCAACGAAAAACCACTGAAGGATGAAACCTTGGGAGCATTTGGAATTCGTCTTCGCTCTCTCTTGAAAGCGAGGTGGGAAAATTCAACTATGGCTGAGGTGATCAATGCTACTGTCCTTTTCCAATTGGTTTCGCAAGATCAACGAATTGAGCGAATAGCACTTACGATTGATATCAAGACAGAGGATCAATTTCTAAGTGAAATGAGAGCATTCTCCTTTGCGAAGAAGAGGTCAGTGTTTTCGTCGGATAACACTTCTGCGGCTCCTGAAGCAAAACGATATAAGATTTCTGATTTCTACCGCAAGAAATGTCATTACTGTGGTAACTACGGTCATAAAGTAGTGGATTGTCAGAGAAGAATAAAATTTGGAAAGCAGAAGAACATACAGAACTCGGAGGACATCATCAAAAGTGACATGCTTTAAGTGTCGCGAGGAGGGACATATTGCGCCTTATTGTCCGCTGTTGCGGAAGGGGAAAAATAACAGTAATACACCAAAGGGAAGCAATGATTATAATAATGAGCGTCGGGTCGACTTCTGTGTTACGGAAACTTCAATGGGTAGATTAACTCATCTGGGTGAGTCGTTTCCATTTTATTTTGATTCTGGAGCAGAGTGTTCGCTGATTAAAGAATCTGTGGCTTTGAAATTTTCCGGTAAAAGAGAGACGAATGTAGTAGTGGTGCGAGGAATAGGAAATACTACCATTAAGAGTACTTTACAAATTTTGTCTGCTGTGTGTATTAACGAATTTACGTTGGAGATAGTTTTCCATATCCTTGCTGATAAATATTTAAAATATGACATAATGATTGGTCGTGAAATTTTGAGCCGGGGTTTTGATATAAAAATCACTCAAAATAGTGTTGCTATTAGTAGAACAAAAGTAATTAATGTGTGTAATAAAGACACTAAAAATGAGATTAATATTAATGATGTTGATACTGAAGTTATAGGAGAAGATAAAAGCCGATTAATATCTGTTCTAGGAAAATTTAAAGATTCTTTCATTACGGGTTTTCCACGTGTTCGAGTGAATACGGGTCAAATGGAGATGCGATTGATTGATCCTAATGTCACAGTACAAAGAAGTCCTTATAGACTTAGTGAGGTAGAGCGTAGGCTTGTTCGTGAAAGAATAAACAAATTAATGGAAGCCGAAATTATTCGGCCCAGTAATTCTCCTGTTGCCAGCCCTATATTACTTGTTAAAAAGAAAGATGGCTCAGGTAGAATATGTGTAGACTACCGGGAGTTAAATAAAAATACGGTTAAATAAAAATACGACAATTCGACAAGTATATAACGTTATTCGTCATATAGTGATGCGATATAACGTTATACCTTATAACATAATAGTATATAACGTTATACGTTATAACGTAATAGTATATAACGTTATACGTCATATAGTTATGCGATATAACGTTATACGTCATATAGTGATGCAATATAATGTTATACATTATAACGTAATAGTGTATATCGTTATGCGACATAACGTAATAGTATATGAAGTTATACGTCATATAGTGGTGCAGTGTAAAGTTAATCCTCCATAACGTAATAGTATATAATGTTATACGTCATATATTCATGCAATATACCTTTATTCGTTATAAGGTAATAGTCTATAACGTTATACGTCATATCGTTATATTATATAACGTCATACCTCATATATTGATGCGATATAACGTTATACGTTATAACGTAATAGTATATATCGTTATACGTCATATAATGTTGCAATATAACGTTGTACCTTATAACTTAATGGTATATGACGCTATACCTTATAGCGTAATGTCATATAACGTTATACGACATATAGTGGTGCGATATAACGTTATACGTCATATAGTGATGCAATATAACGTTATACATTATAACATAATAGGATGTAACGTTATGCGACATAACGTAATAGTATATAACGTTATACGTGCTATAGTGATGGAATATAACGTTATACATTATAACGTAATAGTATATAACTTTATACGCCATATAGTGATGCAATATAACGTTATTGCTCCATAATGCCATAGTGTATAATGTTATACTTCCTACAGTGATGCAATATAACGTTATACGTCATATTGTGATGCAATATAACGCTATAGGTCCTATAGTGATGCGATATAACGTTATACGTTATAACGTAATAATATATAACGTTATACATCATATAGTGATGCCTTATAACGTTATTCGTTATAACGTAATAGTATATAACGTTATACTTCATATAGTGATGCAATTTAACGTTATACGTCATATAGTGATGCGATATAACGTTATACGTGATAACGTAATAGTATATTACGTTATACCTCATATAGTGATGCGATATAACGTTATACCATATACCTTAATAGTATATGACGCTATACCTTATAACGTAATAGTATATAACGTTATACGACATATAGTTATGCGATATAACGTTATACGTTATAGCGTAATAATATATAACGTTATACGTCATATAGTGATGCCTTATAACGTTATTCGTTATAACGTAATAGTATATAACGTTATATTTCATATAGTGATGCAATATAACGATACACGTACTATAGTGATGGAATATAACGTTATACATTATATCGTAATGGTATATAACTTTATACGCTACATAGTGATGCGATATAACGTTATACCTTATAACGTAATTCTATATAACGTTAAACGTCATATAGTGATGCAATATATCGTTATACGTCATAACGTAATAGTATATAACATTATTCGTCATATAGTGGTGCAATATAAGGTTAGTCCTCCATAAAGCAATAATATATAACGTTATACGTCATATATTGATGCAATATTCCGTTATTCGTTATAACGTAATAGTATAAAAGGTTATACGTCATATCGTAATAGTATATAACGTTGTACGTCACATAGTGATGCAATATAACGTTATACATTATAACGTAATAGTGTATATCGTTATGCGACATAACGTAATAGTATATAACGTTATACGTGCTATAGTGATGGAATATAACGTTATACATTATAACGTAATAGTATATAACTTTATACGCCATATAGTGATGCAATATAACGTTATTGCTCCATAATGCCATAGTGTATAATGTTATACTTCCTACAGTGATGCAATATAACGTTATATGTCATATTGTGATGCAATATAACGCTATAGGTCCTATAGTGATGCGATATAACGTTATACGTTATAACGTAATAATATATAACGTTATATATCATATAGTGATGCCTTATAACGTTATTCGTTATAACGTAATAGTATATAACGTTATACTTCATATAGTGATGCAATTTAACGTTATACGTCATATAGTGATGCGATATAACGTTATACGTGATAACGTAATAGTATATTACGTTATACCTCATATAGTGATGCGATATAACGTTATACCATATACCTTAATAGTATATGACGCTATACCTTCTAACGTAATAGTATATAACGTTATACTTCATATAGTGATGCAATATAACGTTATACGTCATATTGTGATGCAATATAGCGCTATAGGTCCTATAGTGATGCGATATAACGTTATACGTTATAACGTAATAATATATAACGTTATACGTCATATAGTGATGCCTTATAACGTTATTCGTTATAACGTAATAGTATATAACGTTATATTTCATATAGTGATGCAATATAACGATACACGTATTATAGTGATGGAATATAACGTTATACATTATATCGTAATGGTATATAACTTTATACGCTACATAGTGATGCGATATAACGTTATACCTTATAACGTAATTCTATATAACGTTAAACGTCATATAGTGATGCAATATATCGTTATACGTCATAACGTAATAGTATATAACGTTATTCGTCATATAGTGGTGCAATATAAGGTTAGTCCTCCATAAAGCAATAATATATAACGTTATACGTCATATATTGATGCAATATTCCGTTATTCGTTATAACGTAATAGTATAAAAGGTTATACGTCATATCGTAATAGTATATAACGTTGTACGTCACATAGTGATGCAATATAACGTTATACATTATAACGTAATAGTGTATATCGTTATGCGACATAACGTAATAGTATATAACGTTATACGTGCTATAGTGATGGAATATAACGTTATACATTATAACGTAATAGTATATAACTTTATACGCCATATAGTGATGCAATATAACGTTATTGCTCCATAATGCCATAGTGTATAATGTTATACTTCCTACAGTGATGCAATATAACGTTATATGTCATATTGTGATGCAATATAACGCTATAGGTCCTATAGTGATGCGATATAACGTTATACGTTATAACGTAATAATATATAACGTTATATATCATATAGTGATGCCTTATAACGTTATTCGTTATAACGTAATAGTATATAACGTTATACTTCATATAGTGATGCAATTTAACGTTATACGTCATATAGTGATGCGATATAACGTTATACGTGATAACGTAATAGTATATTACGTTATACCTCATATAGTGATGCGATATAACGTTATACCATATACCTTAATAGTATATGACGCTATACCTTCTAACGTAATAGTATATAACGTTATACTTCATATAGTGATGCAATATAACGTTATACGTCATATTGTGATGCAATATAGCGCTATAGGTCCTATAGTGATGCGATATAACGTTATACGTTATAACGTAATAATATATAACGTTATACGTCATATAGTGATGCCTTATAACGTTATTCGTTATAACGTAATAGTATATAACGTTATATTTCATATAGTGATGCAATATAACGATACACGTATTATAGTGATGGAATATAACGTTATACATTATATCGTAATGGTATATAACTTTATACGCTACATAGTGATGCGATATAACGTTATACCTTATAACGTAATTCTATATAACGTTAAACGTCATATAGTGATGCAATATATCGTTATACGTCATAACGTAATAGTATATAACGTTATTCGTCATATAGTGGTGCAATATAAGGTTAGTCCTCCATAAAGCAATAATATATAACGTTATACGTCATATATTGATGCAATATTCCGTTATTCGTTATAACGTAATAGTATAAAAGGTTATACGTCATATCGTAATAGTATATAACGTTGTACGTCACATAGTGATGCAATATAACGTTACACGTCATAACGTAACAGTATATAACATTATTCGTCATATAGTGATGCGATATAACGTTATACGTTATAACGTAATACTATATAACGTTATACATTATACCGTCATACGATATAACGTTATCCGTTATAACGTAATAGTATATAACGTTATACGTGATATGGTGATGCAATATAACCTTATACGTCATAACGTAATAATACATAACATTCTTTGTCATATAGTGATGCGATATATCGTTATACGTTATAACGTAATAGTATATAACATTATACGCTATATAGTGATGCGACATAACGATAGACGTGATAACGTAATAGTATATAACGTTATACATCAATGTCGTCATGCGATATAACTTTATTCGTTATAACGTAATAGTATATAAAGTTATACGTCATATAGTGATGCAATATAACGACATACGTCCTATAGTGATGAAATATAACGTTATACGTTATATCGTAATAGTATATAACGTTATACGTCATATAGTGATGCAATTTAACGTTATACCTTATAACGTAATAGTATATAACGTTATACGTCTTTACGTAATAGTATATAACATTATACGTCATATAGTGATGCAATATACCGTTATTCGTTATAACGTAATAGTATAAAACGTTATACGTCATAACGTAATAGTATATTACATTATTCGTCATATAGTGGTGCGATATAAGGTTATACGTTATACGTTATATAGTGGTGCAATATAACGTTATTCCTCCATAACGTAATAATATATAACGTCATGCGACATATATTGATGCAATATAACGTTATCCGTTATAACGTAATAGTATATAACGTTATACGTGATATGGTGATGCAATATAACCTTATACGTCATAACGTAATAATACATAACATTCTTTGTCATATAGTGATGCGATATATCGTTATACGTTATAACGTAATAGTATATAACATTATACGCTATATAGTGATGCGACATAACGATAGACGTGATAACGTAATAGTATATAACGTTATACATCAATGTCGTCATGCGATATAACTTTATTCGTTATAACGTAATAGTATATAAAGTTATACGTCATATAGTGATCCAATATAACGACATACGTCCTATAGTGATGAAATATAACGTTATACGTTATATCGTAATAGTATATAACGTTATACGTCCATATAGTGATGCAATTTAACGTTATACCTTATAACGTAATAGTATATAACGTTGTACGTCTTTACGTAATAGTATATAACATTATACGTCATGTAGTGATGGAATATATCGTTATACGTTTATAACGCAATACTATTTAACGTTATACGTCATATAGTGCTGAAACATAACATTATACCTTATAACGTAATATATCTAACGTTATACGTCATATATTGATGCAATATATCGTTATACGGCATATATTGATGCAATATATCGTTATTCGATTTAACGTAATAGTATATAACGCTATACGTCTTATAGTGATGCAATATAACGATATACATTATAACGTTATAGTATATAGCGTTATGCGTCGTATAGTGGTGCTATATAACATTATGTGCCCTATAGTGGTGCAATATAACGTTAGTCCTTCATAATCTAATAGTGTATAACGTTATACTTCATATAGTGATGCAATATAACGTTATTCGATTTAACGTAATAGTATAGAACGTTATACGTCGTATAGTGGTGCAATATAACGTTATTCCTTCACAATGAAATAGTATATATCGTTATACTTCATATAGTGATGCAATATAACGTTGTAAGTCCAATAGTGATGCAATATAACGTTATACGTTATATCGTAATAGTATATAACATTATACGTGATAGCGCAATAGTATATAGCGTTATACGTCATGTAGTGATGCAATATAACGTTATTCGATTTAACGTAATAGTATAGAACGTTATACGTCGTATAGTGGTGCAATATAACGTTATTCCTTCACAATGAAATAGTATATATCGTTATACTTCATATAGTGATCCAATATAACGACATACGTCCTATAGTGACGCAATATAACGTTATACATTATAACGTAATAATATATAGCGTTATGCGTCATATAGTGGTGCTATATAACGTTATATGTCCTATAGTGGTGCGATATAACGTTAGTCCTTCATAATGTAATAGTATATAACGTTATACTTCATATAGTGATGCAATATAATGTTACAAGTTGTAACGTAATAGTGTCAACGTTATACGTCATGATGCAGTATAACGTGATAAGTGATATAGTGATGCAATATAACGTTATGCGTTATAACGTAATAGTAGAAATCGTTATACGATATAAGCTAATTCTCTATAACGCAATACGTTATAACGTAATAGTTCATAACGTTATACGTCATAGAGGAATACTATATAACGTCATAGGTCACATAGTGATGCAATATACCGTTATATCTTATAACGTAATAGTATATAACGTTATGCGTCATAAAGTGATGCAATATATCGTCATACGTCATAAAGTGATGCAATATAACATTATACATCATATAGTGTTACACGTCATAACGTAATGGTATATAACGTGATACATCATATAGTGATGCTATATAACGTTATACGCTATAAACGTAGTAGTATATACGTTATACGTCCATATAGTGATGCAATATAACGTTTTGCGTTATAACGTAACAGTATATAACGTTATACGTCACATAGTGATGCAATATATCGTTATACCTTATAACGTAATAGTATATGACGTTATACGTTTTAACGTAATAGTATATAACGCTATACGTTATAAAGTAATAGTATATAACGCTATACGTCATATACAGATTCAGTATAACGTTATACGTTATAACGTAACAGTGTATATCGTTATACGTAATATTGTGACGAATTATATCGTTATCCGTTATAACGTAATAGTATAAACATTATACGTCATAAAGTGATGCAATATAACGTTATACGTTATAACGTAACAGAATATGACGTTATACGTCAAATAGTGATGCAATATGCAGTCATACGTTATAACGTAATACTCTATAACGTTATAGGTTATAATGTAATAGTATATAACGTTGTACGTCATATAGTGATGCAATATAACGTTATGCATTATAACGTAATAGTATATAACGTTATACGTCACAAAGTGATGCAATATATCGTTATAACTTATGACGTAATAGTATATATTGTTGTACGTCATACAGTGATGCAGTATAACGTTATAGTTTATAACGTAATAGTATATGTCGTTATGCGTCATATAGTGATGTAATATAACGTTATACGTCCTATAGAAATGCAATATATCGTTCTACTTCATATCGTAATAGTATATAACACTATACGTCATATAGTGATTGGATATAACGTTATACGTCCTATAGTGATTCACTATAAAGTTATACGTCATATAGTGTGTCGATATATAGTCATTTCTTCATAATGTAATTGTATGTAACGTTATACGTCATATAGTGTTGCAATATAACGTTATACGTTATAACGTAATATTATATAACGTTGTACGTTATAACGTAATAGTATATAATGTTATACGTCATTTAGTAATGCAATATAACGTCATACGTCATATAGTGATGGAATATATCGTTATACGTTATACAGTGATGCAATATATCGTTATACGTTATAACGTAATAGTATATAACGTTATGCGTCATAACGTAATGGTGTATAACGTTATACCTCATATAGTGATGCAATGTATCGTTACACGTTATAACGTTACAGTATATAACGTTACACGTCATATAGTGATGCAATATAACGTTATACGTCCTATAGTAATGCAATATAACGTTATACGTTATAACGTAATAGTATATAACATTATACGTGATAGCGCAATAGTATATAGCGTTATACATCATATAGTGAAGCAATATAACGTTATACGTCATATAGTGATGCAACAAAACTGTATAGATTATTACATAATATTATATGACGTTATACGCCATAACGTAATAGTACATAACATTATACGTGATAGCGCAATAGTATATAGCGTTATACGTCATATAATTATGCAATATATCGTTATACGTCATGTAGTGATGCAATATAATGTTATACGTCCTATAGTGATGCGATATAACCTTATGCGTTATAACGTAGTAGAATATGACTTTATACGTCATATAGTGGTGCAATATAACGTTACATGGCCTACAGTGGTGCAATATAAAGTTATTCCTTCATACTGTAATAGTATAAATCGCTATACTTCATATAGTGATGCAATAAAACGTTATACGTCCTACAGTAATGCAATATAACGTTATACATTATAACGTAATAGTATATAACGTTATACGTCGTATAGTTGTGCAATCTAACGTTAAACCTTATAACGTAATAGTATATAACGCTATACTTCATAACGTAATAGTATGTAAGGTTATGCGTCAAATAGTGATGCTATATAACGCTATACATTATTACGTAATAGCATATGACGTTATACGTCATAACGTAATAGTACATAACATTATACGTGATAGCGGAATTGTATGTAGCGTTATACACTCATATAGTGACGCAATATATCGTTATACGTCATAACGTAATAGTATATAACGTTATGCGTTATATGGCAATAGTATATAACAGTTTACGTCATATATTGATGCAATATATCGTTAGCCGACATACAGTGCTGCAATTTAACGTTATACGTCATATAATGATGCAATATATCGTTCTACGTCTTATAGTGATGCAATATAACGTTATAAGACCTATAGTGATGCAATATAACGTTATACGTTATAACGTAATAGTATATAACGTTATACGTCATATAGTGGTGCAATATAACGTTATATGTTCTATAGTGGTTCATTATAAAGTTATTCCTTCATAATGTAATAGAATATAACGTTGTACTTCATATAGTGATGCAATATAACGTTATACGTCCTATAGTGATGCACTATAACGATTTACATTATAACGAAATAGTATATAGCGTTATGATTCGTATAGTGGTGCTATATAACATTATATGCCCTATAGTGGTGCAATATAACGTTAGTCCTTCATAATCTAAAAGTATATAACGTTATACTTCATATAGTAATGCAATATAACGTTATACGTCCTTTAGTGTTGGAATATACCGTTATAAGTCCAATAGTGATGCAATATAACGTTAGTCCTTCATAATGTAATAGTATATAACGTTATACTTCATGTAGTGTTGCAATAAAACGATATACATTATAACGTAATAGTATATAGCGTTATGCGTCGTATAGTGGTGCTATATAATATTATATGCCCTATAGTGGTGCAGTATAACGTTAGTCCTTCATAATCTATTAGTATATAACGTTATACTTCATATAGTGATGCAATATAACGTTATACGTCCTTTAGTGTTGGAAAATACCGTTATAAGTCCAATAGTGATGCAATATACCGTTATACGGTATAACGTAATAGTATCTAACGTTATACGTCATATATTCATGCAATATATCGTTATTCGATTTAACGTAATAGTATAAAACGTTATACGTCGTAAAGTGGTGCAATATAACGTTATATGTCCCATGGTGGTGCAATATAAAGTTATTCCTTCAGAATGAAATAGTATATAACGTTATACTTCATATAGAGATGCAATATAACGTTATACGTTATAACGTAATAGTACATAACATTATACGTGATAGCTCAATAGTATATAGCGTTATACGTCATATAGTGATGCAATATATCGTTTTACGTCATATAGTAATGCAATATAACGTTATACGTCACATGGTGATGCAATATAACCTTATACGTTATAACGTAGTAGTATATAACTTTATAGGTCATATAGTGTTGCAATATAACGTTACATGTCCTATAGTGGTGCAGTATAAAGTTATTCCTTCATTCTCTAATAGTATATATCGTTATACTTCATATAGTGATGCAATATAACGTTATAAGTCCAATAATGATGCAATATAACGTTATACGTCATATAGTGATGCAATATACCGTTGTACGTCATATAGTGATGCAATATAACGTTATACGTCCTATAGTGACGCAATATAACGTTATACATTATAACGTAATAGTATATAATGTTATACGTCGTTTAGTGGTGCAATATAACGTTAAACATTATAACGTACTAGTATATAACATTATACGTGATAGCGCAATAGTATATAGCGTTATACGTCATATAGTGATGCAATATAACGTTATACGTCATATAGTGATGCAATATATCGTTTAACGTCATATAGTGATGCAATATAACGTTATACGTCATATAGTGATGCAATATATCGTTTAACGTCATATAGTGATGCAATATAACGTTATACGTCACATGGTGATGCAATATAACCTCATACGTTATAACGTAGTAGTATATAACTTCATAGGTCATATAGTGTTGCAATATAACGTTACATGTCCTATAGTGGTGCAGTATAAAGTTATTCCTTCATACTGTAATAGTATATATCGTTATACTTCATATAGTGATGCAATATAACGTTATACGGTATAACGTAATAGTATCTAACGTTATACGTCATATATTCATGCAATATATCGTTATTCGATTTAACGTAATAGTATATAACGTTATACGTCGTAAAGTGGTGCAATATAACGTTATATGTCATATGGTGGTGCAATATAACGTTATTCCTTCATAATGAAATAGTATATAACGTTATACTTCATATAGTGATGCAATATATCGTTGTAAGTCCAATAGTGATGCAATATAATGTTATACGTTATAACGTAATAGTATATAACATTATACGTGATAGCGCAATAGTATATAGCGTTATACGTCATATAGTGAAGCAATATAGCGTTATACGTCATATAGGTATGCAATAAAACGGTATACATTATTACGTAATAGTATATGACGTTATACGTCATAACGTAATAGTACATAACATTATACGTGATAGCTCAATAGTATATAGCGTTATACGTCATATAGTGATGCAATATATCGTTATACGTCATATAGTGATGCAATATAACGTTATACGTCCTATAGTGACGCAATATAACGTTATACATTATAACGTAATAGTATATAATGTTATACGTCGTTTAGTGGTGCAATATAACGTTATAAGTGCCATAGTGATGCACTATAACGTTATGCGTTATAACGTAATAGTATATAACGTTATACGACACATAGTGATCCAATATGTCGTTATACCTTATAACGTAATAGTATATAACGTTATACGTTATAACGTAATAGTATATAACGCTATACGTCATATAGAGATGCAATATATCGTTATACCATATAACGTAATAATATATAACGTTATACGTCATATAGTGATGCAAAATAACGTTATACGTTATAACGTAACGGTATATGACGTTATACGTTATATAGTGATGCAATATAACGTTATGCGTTATAACGTAATAGTATATAACGTTATACAACACATAGTGATGCAATATTCCGTTATACGTTCTAACGTAATACTCCATAACGTTATACGTCATATAGTAATGCAATATAACGTTATACGTTAAAACGTAATACTCCATAACGTTATACGTCATATAATGATGCAATATAACGTTATTAGTTATAACGTAATAGTATAAACGCTATACATCATATAGTGATGCAATATAACGTTATAAGTGATATATTGATGCAATATAACGTTAAATGTGACATAGTGATGCAATATAACGTTATGCGTTATAACGTAATAGTATATAACGTTATACGTTATAACGTAATAGTATTTAACGCTATACGTCATATAGAGATGCAATATATCGTTATATCATATAACGTAATAATATATAACGTTATACACCACATAGTAATGCAATATAACGTTATAAGTGATATAGTGATGCAATATAACGTAAAGCGTTAAAACGTACTAGTATGTAACGTTAATCTTCATATAGTGATGCAATATATCATTAAACCTTATAATGTAATATTATATAACGTTATACGTCATATAGTGATGCAGTATAACGTGATAGGTTATAACGTAATAGTATATATCGTTATACGCCACTCTGTAATGCAATATAACGTTTTAAGTGATATAGTGATGCAATATAACGTTATAAGTGATATAGTGATGCAACATAACGTTATGGGTTATAACGTACTATTATTTAACGCTATACCTTATAACGTTATAGGTTACAACGTAATAGTATATAACGTAATATGTCCAATAGTGATGAAATATAACGTTATCCATTATAACGCAATAATATATAACGTTATACGTCCTATAATGATGCAACATAACGTTGTGCGTTATAACGTACTAGTATATAACATTATACTTCATATAGTAATGCAGTATATCGTTAAACCTTATAATGTAATAGTATATAACGTTATACGTCATATAGTGATGCAGTATAACGTTATAGTTAATAACGTAATAGTATACAACGTTATACGCCACATAGTAATGCAATACAACGTTATAAGTGATATAGTGACGCAATATAACGTTATGCGTTATAACGTAATAGTATATAAGGTTATACTTCATATAGTGATGCAATATAATGTTATAAGTTATAACCTAATAGTATAAACGTTATACATCATATAGTGATGCAATATAACATTATAAGTGATATAGTGATGCAATATAACGTTATACGTTTTAACGTAACAGAATATGACGTTATATGTCACATAGTGATGCAATATATCGTTATACGTTGTAACGTAATACTACATAACGTTATACGTCATATATTCATGCAATATAACGTTATAAGTTATAACAGTATATGACGTTATACGTCATATAGTGATGCAGTACATCATTATACGTTATAACGTAATAGTATATGACGTTATACGTCATATAGTGGTGCAATATAACGTTACAAGTGATATAGTGATGCAATATATCGTTATACCTTATAACGTAATAGCATATAACGTTATATGTCACATAGTGATGCAATATATCGTTATACGTTGTAACGTAATACTACATAACGTTATACGTCATATAGTCATGCAATATAACGTTATAAGTTATAACAGTATATGACGTTATACGTCATATAGTGATGCAGTACAACGTTATAGGTTATAACGTAATAGTATATGACGTTATACGTCATATAGTGCACAATATAACGTTATAAGTGATATAGTGATGCAATATAACGTTATAAGTGATATAGTAATGCAATATAACGTTATGCGTTATAACGTAATAGTTTAAATCGTTATACGATATAAGGTAATACTCTATAACGCTATACGTTATAACGTAATAGTTCATAACGTTATACCTCATATAGGGATGCTATATAACGTTATAAGTGAAATAGTGATGCATTATATCGTCATACCTTATAACATAATACTATATAACGTTATACGTCATATAGTGATGCAATATAACGTTATAAGTGATATAGTGATGCAATATAACGTTATGCGTTATAACGTAATAGTATATAAGGATGTACTTCATATAGTGATGCAATATACCGTTATACCTTATAACGTAATAGTATATAACGTTATACGTCATATAGTGATGCAGTATAACGTTATAGGTTATAACGTGATAGTATATGACGTTATACGACATATAGTGGTGCAATATATCGTTATACCTTATAATGTAATAGTATATAAGGTTATACTTCATATAGTGATGCAATATATCGTCATATCTTATAACGTAATAGTATATAACGTTATACATCATATAGTTAATCAACGTTATGCATTATAACGTAATAGTATATAACGTTATACGTCAAATAGTGATGCAATATATCGTTATACGTTATAACGTAATAGTATATAACGTTATACGTCATATAGTGATGCAGTATAGCGTTATAGGTTATAACGCAATAGTATATAACGTTATACGTCACATAGTCATGCAATATGTCGTTATACGTTACAACGTAATACTTCATAACGTTATACGTCAAATAGTGATGCAACATATCGTTATACGTTATAACGTAATAGTATATAACGTTATACGTCATATAGTGATGCAGTACAACGTTATAGGTTATAACGTAATAGTATATGACGTTATACGTCATATAGTGGTACAATATAACGTTATAAGTGAAATAGTGATGCAATATAACGTTATAAGTGATATAGTGATGCAATATAGCGTCATGCGTTATAACGTAATAGTATAAATCGTTATAAGATATAAGGTAATACTCTATAACGTTATACGCTATAATGTAATAGTATATGACGTTATACGTCATATAGTGATGGAGTACAACGTTATGGGTTATAACGTTATGACGTTATACGTCATATAGTGGTGCAATATATCGTTATACCTTATAATGTAATAGTATATAAGGTTATACTTCTTATAGTGATGCAATATATCGTTATACCTTATAACGTTATAGTATGTAACGTTATACGTCATATAGTGATGCAGTATAACGTTATAGGTTATAGCGCAATAGTATATAACGTTATACGTCACATAGTCATGCAATATGTCGTTATACGTTGTAACGTAATGCTCCATAACGTTATGCGTCATATAGTAATGCAACATAACGATATACGTTATAACGTAACAGTATATGACGTTATTCGTCATATAGTGATGCAGTATAACGTTATAGGTAATAACGTAATAGTATATAACGTTATACGTCACATAGTGATGAAATATATCGTTATACGTTATAACGTAATAGTATATAACGTTCTACGTCATATAGTGATGCAGTATAGCGTTTTAGGTTATAACGCAATAGTATATAACGTTATACGTCACATAGTCATGCAATATGTCGTTATACGTTGTAACGTAATGCTCCATAACGTTATGCGTCATATAGTAATGCAATATACCGTTATACGTTATAACGTAAAAGTATATGACGTTATTCGTCATATAGTGATGCAATATGTAGTCATACGTTATAGCGTAATACTCTATAACGTTATAAGTTATAATGTAATAGTATATGACGTTATACGTCAGATAGTGGTGCAATATATCGTTATACCATATAATGTAATAGTATATAAGGTTATACTTCATATAGTGATGCAATATAACGTTATGCATTATAACGTAATAGTATATAACGTTATACGTCAAATAGTGATGCAATATAACGTTATATCTTATTACGTAATAGTATATAACGTTATACGTCATATAGTGATGCAGTACAACGTTATAGGTTATAGCGTAATAGTATATGACGTTATACGTCATATAGCGGTGCAATAAAACGTTATAAGTGACATAGTGATGCAATATAACGTTATAAGTGATATAGTGGAACAATATAACGTTATAAGCGATATAGTGATGCAATATAACGTTATAAGTGATATAGTGATGCTGTTACGTTTCGCTATCCAAATTTTGAAATTTTAAACAATGTAGTAGTCGCTGCCACCAGAAACAGTCTAAGGACTGTTTCAATTAGATATTTCTTGTTAGATTATGTAGCGTTGATCGGAGTTTAGGCCACTGGTCAACAATCTCCACGTTTCGGCTAACCTGCTATGCGCAGGAATACTAGCACGGGAGAGGATTGTTTGGAATAAACAATTATATTATAAATAATTATTACAGGCGGAATTAATGACGAATTATACTAATCATTGATATTATTTATTATTTTAATTATTAGTTATTAATAATAATTAAAGTTAACTCACCTGACGTTGGTCTCCGCTGATGAACGGGCAGGCCGCTGGGGTGGTTCCGGTTTTACAAAGATCGACACTTCTATAATTTTTCGTTTTAATCTTTATTTAATTTGAACAGTGTAAACAACAGTGTGTCCGGACGTGTTTAACAATTCGAAATTCTAACACAAAAACTTGAGCCAACTATTGTTTTGATTCTAACTGACTAATAACAATTATTTTATAATTCGAACTGACTAATAACATTTATATCTCGTAATTCTTAAACTCAAACTGGAACGAACAATTATTCTCTAATCCTAACTTAAATTCTAATTAAATCAACTGAACGAATTCTCTTAAATCAACTCAACTTAAATCAGACTCACTCAAATTCAATTGAACGACTAACAATTACTCTCCTTATTTTCGCTAAATTCTCCTGAACCAACTAATCACAATTGCTCTATCCTATTTCTTTATTCTAACTGAATTACTCTTCTTTAATTTCGTTAAATTCTCCCGAACGCTAACAATTTCTCTGACTATATTCTAACTGAACCAACTAATGGCAGTTACTCTCTTTTCACAATCACTCTGATTGCTCTAACTGAACCACTAACAATTAATCGCTAACGCTAACGCTAACAATTAATCTGACTCTTCTTTATTTTTCGCTAAATTCTCCCGAACGCTAACAATTTCTCTGACTATATTCTAACTGAACCAACTAATGGCAGTTACTCTCTTTTCACAATTACTCTGATTGTTCTAACTGAACCACTAACAATTAATCGCTAACGCTAACGCTAACAATTAATCTGACTCTTCTTTATTTTTCGCTAAATTCTCCCGAACGCTAACAACTACTCTCTTCTATTCCTTTATTCAACTGACCCGCTAACAATTACTCTGATTGTTCTAACTGAACCACTAACAATTAATCGCTAACGCTAACGCTAACAATTAATCTGACTCTTCTTTATTTTTCGCTAAATTCTCCCGAACGCTAACAATTACTCTCTTCTATTCCTTTATTCAACTGACCCGCTAACAATTACTCCGATTTGAATTGTGTCGCTACGCTTTTTATAATGACATCCCCAATGGGATGACAGTCACGTGACAGTTCGTTCCGGTGGGAATCGCAATGCTGCAGGTTTTTAGAGTTTCCATGAGAGAACGTGAATTTGATGATTACAGGTTATGTTGGGTGATGGACACAAAAGCGTCCGCGCCTGTGCGAACTGTATGAGTATGTGTTTTTAGTATTCTATCTCGTTTCGCATGTTGTTTGTTTCCTTAAACTTGTGAATTTGTTTTAGCGCAAGAGGAAGAAGATATGTGAATGGTACGAGATGACGTGATCGACGTGCGTGTGTGAATATGTGCGAGGGATGATGCTGAAATGGCGGTTTTCCATCCAAATAGGCACAGTGGCACCTTCGTTGGCGTCGTGTCCTGATTATCTTTTGACAATTTGGTTTTATTTGACAATATGAGATATATTTTGCTCCTTGTAGATTTATATGTCCATATTTGCTATATATTAAATCGTGTATATTTTATATTACCTTCTTGTTATTAGGTTATTAGTTGTGTAACTCCAGTTTCTGATCTATGGAAAGTGGTGAAACGTCTTCACGAAATACAATTTCATTCGTTTTCCTCCCTTGCATTGGCACGCTGTGAGTGGTGTCGACTTCCAGATGAGGTTTGTGCATCTTGATTATTATGCATTTAATGATAGATACTTTGTCAGAGGTTCCCATGCGGATTGTCTCGGTGTGTATCTTGTTATGATTTCTTTTATTTAGTTCATCCTGCTTCTTTCGTGTTTTATTCACTGCATATGATATTTCAGTGCAAGAAGAAGAAGAATTGTAAAGAATCCGTAAGTGGCCCTAGAAGACGCAGTCATCGTGTGAGGTGTTGTCGGCAGGAACGAAGAGTCGAAGTTGTTGAAGAAGTCGTGTGACATTTGTA
This sequence comes from Bombus affinis, assembly GCF_024516045.1. Classification (NCBI taxonomy): domain Eukaryota; kingdom Metazoa; phylum Arthropoda; class Insecta; order Hymenoptera; family Apidae; genus Bombus; species Bombus affinis. The sequence continues at coordinate 345,195 of NW_026108851.1, forward strand.
TTGTTTCCGGTTATATACAACGCTATTTCACATATCTATGTATATATATATATTATTATATTATTATATATTATTATACTAAATCTTCAGTTGGTTTAGTTGAATGTTCAGTAATGTAATTTTTACAAGGTGGTTTTGTATATTAGATGAGTAGTTGTTCGATATAATAATATGTGTATATATATATATACATTTCACAATGTAATTTTCCATTATGTAAAATATATATATGCATATGTATATGTGCGCGTATTGTTATTCTCATTGTTTCTCGGATCGTTAATTGGTTGAATATTCCATAATGTGGATTTCGTATATAATTCTCTAGGTTCGTAGAAATGTAAATCTATATATTTATTTCTTTGCGTTTTAATGGTTTAATAACGTATACATACATATATATATATATATATATATTATGAATTTTTCCCAAAGATACGCGTACGCATGTGTATATCTATATATGTGTGTGTCGCAGAGTAATCTTGTATACAATTTTCACTTTTATTAGAATGTTGATGTAGTGTAGTATATTTTATTTCTTTTATATTTTATTAGATTACCAATTATTCAGATTCACGAAGTAGGTCACACACACAGATATGCATACACGTGTGTGTATATACATGTGTTTTCGCAGAGAAATCTCATACATTTGAATCGCGGCTTGTTTTATTTATTGGTTCATTTAATTATTTCATTTTATTTGTATTTTATACGTCATTGCTGATTGGTTGTAGTGTTTCTTCTTATTGATTCATTTATTTCATTTTGATTGTCTGTCGTATAATTCTTTTTATTTTGATTGGTTAGTTATTAGTTAATTTATTATTATTGGTCGTGTTTAATTATTCATAAGTTATTGGTTCGTGGCGTCACGTGCGGAACGCGGGACGTGACACCCCCGTCCTTGGTGTTCAAATTTCCGAAGGAAATTTGACTGATCGTAGCAGATGTAGTTGCGATTGGTTGTTGGTCCATCCTAACGGGCAACAGCGCGAACTACAATTCCTTACATCAAAAGATTTCTTTGGGGTTATTGTGTCGTGTTAAGATTGACATTTATGCATTGCAGACAAAATATCGCGGGTTGGAGTTTTGTTATTTGTATTTCACACAATCTACAACGCGCTCTTTGAATTTGTGTGCATAAAAACGTGTTGGAGGGTCTTCGTATGGGTCGCGATAGCCTAAGTCTAGATTATCGTACCCGTCTTTTTATCATTTTTTTATTAGAAATATAATTTATTTGTAAGGTATTAAAGTTACTACATACATGCGTTGATTGGTGGTGGATGTCCCTAATATGTGGTGACTTTTGCCAATATCGAATTAATTATCTATCTGTTAATTATTTTTAACTTTATTTTAGTAGGTGACGTGTAATTCAAATAAAATTAATATTATTTATGTATATGTGTTTCATTGCGCGTGCGTAAGGACTATTCCCTATTCGTGACAATCTAAGATGGCCGTTCATGAATGTCTCTAGTATATGGTGAATTTTATTCATGCGGTTTTGTTATTTATTTGTTAATTATTTGTGACTTTATTTTAGCAGTTGACGTATAATTGAAGTGGGAATAATATTATTCTGTATTTATTTTAGTGTGTATAATTATTGCATGTAGTTCATTGCGCATGCGTGAGATCTGCTTCACGCTCGCGACGGATTTCCAAAATGGATGTTTGTGTACGTCTTAAATAAGAGTGTAGTGTTTTGTAAATTTGTTTGATATTGTAATAATTGTTTTGTTACTTAGTTTCAACTCCGTTCTAGTGAAGTGTCAACGTCTAGTTTTGTGTTCGTCGTAATGTGTATGTTTAATTTAACATTGTTTTGTATTTGTTGTAATATGTGTATATATACTGTGTGTTATTTTAATGTAATAGCGTGTGGATTATATCGTTGTCGAAAATATTAATTACTAATAGAATCGTTTCACTGTTTAATTATAAGGTAGTTTATATTTATGTAGCTTTTGTTTAATTGGTTTAATCTAATGCGTGCATAGTGTCACCAGTCACCACTGTGTAGTATAACCTTATTTCTTTATACGTAATTTAATATAGTAATGCTGTAATAGCTTAACACAATATGATAATTCCTAATTTTAATCATGTTTGATTATTAATGCCCGGCTAATCTATCTTGATTAATTTCTAGCCTATTTCTATTTTATTAGCTATTTCTATATCTTCCCTATTAATCTGTCGTTACTTAGTAATTATGTGATTTATTATTAGTGATTTATTATTATTTCATATTTGTATAGTATAATTTTTTGAGCTAATCTATGTATTATTGGTTAAAACTTGTTTATTGAATTATTACCGTTTGTAGTTTCTCAAATCCTATTCCTTCGATGCTGCGTTACCGTGTGTAAGGCATCATCCGGTTTTCATTATATTCAAAATACTTACTACAGATACCTTTATTCATCCTATATTTGTGAGTATAAACATATCATTTAGTTAATTAATTCAATATGCACGTAGTGCATTGTGTGAGCGACCGCTATTGTGCATTACAAATCTGTTTCTATATGTGAGGTATAATAATAATCATGTAATGTAAGTCGAGACTAATTCATGTATTATAGATTAGAACTTGTACACTATATTATTACTGTTCATAGTTACTTCGTCTTTATTCTCCAAGTCTACACGCTACGTCGCTCACGCAAGACACCTACCCGACGTAATTGGCAATCTTGTTGTAAGTTTTAATAGTATTATTTCTTTTCATATATGTCAAGGCAATTGAGGCCAGTTCTTGCATTCGTTTCAGCTGGCAGTCGTATTTTATGTTCTACGGAGTGGATCCATAATTTATCTCTGCGGAATTCCTGCATGTACACTTCCTTCTACAATGATTAGTTGTGGACTAGGTACTTTTTACTTTCACTGCCTTTAATTATGTTATTGAATTAACAAGTTTTATAGAACGCAAATAGTAATCTTTCTTTTGTTTTTAGGTTTCCACTATCTGCACTATTCGACAAGCAGTGTCGCACTTACTTTGGTTTAACCACGATATTGTTATAATCGTTTAGTACTATTATATTTTGTATTAAGGTAATTGAGGTTAATTCTTCCATTTGTTTCAGATGGCTGTCATACGTTATGTTTTACGAATATGGGCTTATGGCCTGTCTTTGCATATACACTTCCTTTTACAATAGTTAATTGTTCACAAGGTACTTTTCACTTTCGCCGTTTTAATCACTTTATTGAATTAATACATTTTATATTTGAGTAATGTTTAGAAAGTACATAGTAATTTCCTTTTCTTTTTAGGTTTCCATTATCCGCATTATTCGACGAGCAGCACTACACTACATACTACTGTACTGTGTTACCTTCTGAAAACGTTTCGTTTATTGTTTATTTCGGTTATGCGCTAATTTTAACTTATTTAAGTGCACTGTTCGCGGAATCCCTTTCACTTCAATCATGACGTTTTGGTTTTCTAAAATTTCTAACACTCTATGCGGTCCCGAATATTGGTCGGAAAATTTTCCTCTTCTGGGTTCCTTTAATAGATATACTAGATCTCCTATTTTGAAATTTTGCGGGTTGATTCGTCTGTCATAGTATTCTTTTGACTTTAATTTGGATTTTATCAGATTTTCTCTTGCCATTTGTTGAACGGTGACGATTTTATCGAACAGGTCTCTGAGATACTCTGCATATGTTGGTTCCATATTCTCCTCGGTTATCATCTCGCCAGTAGGTTCTCTGGCTAAGTGCCCAAAGACTAGTTCGTGTGGGGAGAATTTTGTTCCTTCGTGTACGGAGGTATTGTAGGAGAACATGGCTAATTCCACCCATTCGTCCCAGTTTCTGGAATTTTCGATGTACAGGTTGAGGTATTCAGTTAATACGTGGTGAGATCTTTCGATGGAGCCGTTGCTTTGTGGATGGTATGCTGACGTGGTATACCTTTTTATGCGAAATCTTTTTGCTACCTTTTTCATCAGCGAGGATGTAAAATTTGCTCCCTGATCAGTAAGGATAGCCCTCGGTGAACTGAATCGGCAAATGAATTGTTTTACGAAAACGTCAGCTATCTCGGCCGAAGAGATTCCTGCCATCGGGATCCCGATTGAATATTTTGTCAGTAAGTCTTGGATAGTTAATATGTATTTATTTCCCTTTTGTGTCTGTGGTAATGGACCGACGATATCCATACTAATTTTATCGAACGCTTTACCTGGTGTGTCTGTGAGCACCATGGGTTGCCTTGTTTTTATTCTGGTTAACTTTTTCAATTGGCATTCTTTGCATGTTCTCACGTATTCCTGGATTTCTTTCTTCATGGTTTTCCAATAGTAGTATTGTCGTACTCTTTGGTAAGTTTTTGTTACTCCCTTATGTCCTGCTACAGGTGATTCGTGCTTTTCTCGTATTATGTTGCTTCGCGCTTCCACCGGTGGGATAATTATTTCCCCGGTACAGATGGTAATAGCTATGGTTTCTCCCATGAATACTTCTTTCAGTTTCCTGATTGTATATCGCCAAGGTATTTCTTCCAGGTTTGTTTTGCTGATGCTAAAGGACGTTAATTGGTTTTCTTTTACCACATCCAGTAAAGATTTCAATGAGTTCGATATATTTTCTGGCGTTATTGGAGAGTTTCCTTCTTCCTTTACGGGTAGGGACACGATGTATTTTCCGGAATCTTGATTCAACATTACTCTTCCCAACATTAAATCTCTATAATACGGCAGTTTTCCTGCTTCCTTTATTTCTAAGGCCCCTTTATCTATCGGAGTGCCATGTATATCGACGAATATTATTCTATGGTCGTTTACTCTCGTAATCGAGTCTCGCGTTTCCAAGATTCTTAGCTCTGAAAGTACCGCAGGCATTGCGTCCTTTCCTTGTTGCTGAATTGGTTCGGAAATTGTTATAGGGGGTTCTTCTTCATTCGTTTTATCGATGTCGGTTATCTCTTGAGTGATTGTTTCCTCGTCTGTGTTTACGTCGATTTCGGCTAATGCGTGGTCAAAATGTTTTGTGGGTGTTTCTCCTATGGTGACGTGTTTTCGAATGGAAATTTTTTCTTGTTTTCCTGGTCTATTGTGTTGCGATAGTTCGCGTGGTTTAACTTCAAACGTGGGGGAGTCTTCGGTTAGTGTGTCTAGTTCAAATCTCTTGGGTGCGGGATATCGACTCGGTGAATCTTCCTCTCTTTTCCTGATTGGCAAACAAACCTCAGGGGGGTTTCTAGATAAGGCGTCTGCATTCGCGTTTGCCTTACCTTCTTTGTGTATAATGTCGAATTCGAAATCCGCCAATTTTAGTTTCCACTTCCAAATTCTTGAAGTAGGATCTTTGATAGAATGCATCCACACCAGAGGTTTATGATCGGTTATAATGGTGAATTTTCTCCCGTACAAATACGGTCGGAAGTGCATTGCGCTGTAAACGATCGCTAGGCATTCCTTTTCTATCGTGGAATAATTTTGTTCGGCGGGGTTCAATAATCTTGAGGCGTATGCGATCGGTAGGTCTTTTCCGATAGGTCCTTGGCTTAGTACGCCGCCCACGGCATATCCAGATGCGTCTGTCGTGAGATTGAATGGTTGAGAGAAGTCCGGGTACTGCAAAATGGGTTCTGTTATAAGGGCTGTTTTCAAGGTGTTGAATGCATCTTCTTGGTTTTCCGTCCACTTGAACGCAACGTCCTTTTTTAGTAATTGCGTCAATGGTTTCGCAACCTTGGAGAAATTGGGTATGAACCTTCGGTAATATCCAGCTAATCCCAAAAATTGTTTAACATTTTTTGATTTCCTTGGCCGTGGAAAGTTTGAAACTGCCTCGATTTTCTTTGGGTCAGGTTTAACTCCATTCTCACTGATTACATGTCCCAAATATTTTACTTCGTGCCGTAAGAATTCGCACTTGTCCGGTTGCAGTTGCAATTTAGCTCTCTGTAATCTGTCCATAAGTCGATTAAATTTAATCTCATGTTCGTGAATGGATGTGGAATAAATTACTATATCATCCAGATAAACGAACAGCTCTATTCCTTGCAACCCTGACAGTATCGAATTCATCAACCGCTGGAACGTTGCTGGTGCATTTTTCAGTCCGAAAGGCATTCGTTTGAACTGAAAATGACCATATGGCGTCGAGAATGCAGTTTTGTGGGCATCTTTCGATGACATACGGATTTGGTGGAACCCAGATGCTAGATCGAACGTGGAAAAGTATTTCGCACTTCCCAATTGGTCCAATATTTCAGTGATATTGGGTAGTGGATAGGCATCGCCTATTGTTTTGTCATTTAATTTCCTGTAATCAATAACCATTCTCCATCGTTTATTACCTTGAGAGTCCGGTTTCTTCGGCACGATCCATAATGGGGAGTTATACGGAGATGTCGATGATTCCACAACGTCCGTTTCTAGTAGTTCTTGAATCTGGCGGTTTATTTCTTCCCGATGTACGGGAGGATACCGGTATTGTTTAACATTGATCGGTATCTCATCTGTGGTAGCAATTTCGTGTTGTAAAACGTCTGTTCCTTCTAGTGTCTCCCCTGGGAGATGAAATCTATCTTGATTCTTCCGTATTAGCGCTTCGACGTTCCTCTTTTCTTCTTCATTTAAATGCTCTAGTCGCAATAATTCCATTATTTTGTCGAACCTATTTCCCTCAGATGCTGAAACGGCGTTGCACGTAGTATGAGAGGGCGGAGTAGGAGTTGCAAATTTTTTTATTACTATTGTGGGTACGGTAAATTCGTAATCCCTCGAGGTGGTATTAATTATTCTTAAATAACCACGTCCCTTATGGTTTTTCACGACCGCATTTCCGAAATAGACTCCCTTAATCGGTTCGATTTTGGGGATGAATCCCTCAATTTCCTCCGGATTTGCGATATTTATGGTACAGGGTACCGAACTTCGTTTCGGCACAATTATCTTTTCTTTTGTATCAAACGGGATGTAGATATCCCCCCATTTGATATGTTTTTGCCCGTAATCCAAACGGGCTCTGTATTTTGCAAAAAATTCGGAACCTAAGATTCCGTCTTGATTGATCAGCAGGGAATCATCAACTACATGGAAAGTAACGGGGTGGCCCGCAACCTGTATTATTGTCTGCCCTAGGGTGACCAGGCTCGTTGCCGTAATTCCTCGAACTTCAATTATCTCTTGCTCGTTGATGATCGCTGACTCGGGTAAGGCAGGTTTCTTGATAATATTAATTTCTGATCCGGAGTCTAGCAGTAGATTCGCCTTCGTTTTCAAATCCGGGGAGACTATTCTCGCGGTAGGAGTATTTGAGGTTTCTTTTATTTCTATTGAAACCATCCGGAAAGGTCGACGTCCGAATCTGAGTCCAACACCCGGTGATACTTGTATGGGACGTTTAGGAATATTTTCAGTAGATTTAGAATTATTCTTTGAATTTTTATTACAAACCTTTTTGCTTATAGATTCTGTTTTGGGTTTAGGGATGGCTATACTTTTATTCTCTATAGTCTGAGTTTTCTTAGAATTTAATGGCTTGACTTTGAGTTCGATAAAGTTACTTTCTGATGGTTTTATAGAAGTTTTTGAGGGTGATACGCTCGCTATCTCTTTTCGTATTATATTTGAAACGTTCACAAAATTCGTGGAACCTTGCTTTTGTATTCTTGCCGTGTCAACCGTGATATTAGGCAGGGGATAAACGTCGCCTTTCGTTTCGTCGTTCAATTTCCTAGTTTCTGCCTCTTCTGAAAGTTCTTTGATATTAGTGTTGTTTATTTTGGCTGGGGATTCGGGAGATTTTTCACTCATGATTTCATCTGTGGTGCCGTGCGTCCTCTTGCTACTTAAAGTAACATCGTCTTTTATCGCAGCAACGGAACAGTGTTTGTATTGGAAGGTTGGTTGTTTCAAATAATCAGCATCCCTCCTTTGACTTGGATCTCTTTTGAGATGTTTATCTATGCATTTTTCTTTCCAGGTTATTGCTCTTGCTCTTTTCCTAATATCTTTCTCTATTCCCGGGTCGCTTAGACGATTCCACGACGGCGATACAAATCTCCAATCCTGGTGGTGGTTTCTGATGTTGTTACTATCGTATAGGGGACGAGTGTTGTTTCCATTATAATTATTCGGAGGTGTCGGACGATTCTGCGTCGGCGGCACGAATCTTCGATCCTGGCGGTTGTTTCTGATGTTGTTACTATCGTATAGGGGACGAGTGTTGTTTCCATTATAATTATTCGGAGGTGTCGGACGATTCTGCGTCGGCGGCACGAATCTTCGAGCTCGTTCGCATGCCCTTAAAAATTGAAATACCGGTGGTCGATGGCCGTCGAACACTGGCACTGACTTGATCGTGTCTTTTAGTTTAATTGGTTGAAAATTATCATTAATGGGTCTTATTCCTCGCGGAATTAACGGCGTCGATGTGGGAATTTCGGTATCTCTCGATTCCCTACTTGCACGCAGGTCTTCTTCCACTCTGCTTAGACATGCATTAATGTCGGTTAGTACGCGAAAATTCTCGTCCCACGCTTTCAATTTTTCCGACAACAACGTAATCGTGTCCTCGTTTAGTGAGTCTCGTGCGACCGCCATGTTTTTTTTTCCTTTCTTTTTGTATATGTTTATGTGTATGTTTCAGTTAATAAATTGAAAAAACTTTAAACCTATCAGCGTATGTTATTGTTTATACCAACTGTAATCATCCGTGGAGCGTATCCCACCGCTGCCACCAAAATTTTTATCTATATATATATATATATATTGTTACGTTTCGCTATCCAAATTTTGAAATTTTAAACAATGTAGTAGTCGCTGCCACCAGAAACAGTCTAAGGACTGTTTCAATTAGATATTTCTTGTTAGATTATGTAGCGTTGATCGGAGTTTAGGCCACTGGTCAACAATCTCCACGTTTCGGCTAACCTGCTATGCGCAGGAATACTAGCACGGGAGAGGATTGTTTGGAATAAACAATTATATTATAAATAATTATTACAGGCGGAATTAATGACGAATTATACTAATCATTGATATTATTTATTATTTTAATTATTAATTATTAATAATAATTAAAGTTGACTCACCTGACGTTGGTCTTCGCTGATGAACGGTCAGGCCGCTGGGGTGATTCCGGTTTTACAAAGATCGACACTTCTATAATTTTTCGTTTTAATCTTTATTTAATTTGAACAGTGTAAACAACAGTGAGTCCGGACGTGTTTAACAATTCGAAATTCTAACACAAAAACTTGAGCCAACTATTGTTTTAATTCTAACTGACTAATAACAATTATTTTATAATTCGAACTGACTAATAACATTTATATCTCGTAATTCTTAAACTCGAACTGGAACGAACAATTATTCTCTAATCCTAACTTAAATTCTAATTAAATCAACTGAACGAACTGATATCAGACTCACTCAAATTCAATTGAACGACTAACAATTACTCTCCTTATTTTCGCTAAATTCTCCTGAACCAACTAATCACAATTGCTCTATCCTATTTCTTTATTCTAACTGAATTACTCTTCTTTAATTTCGTTAAATTCTTCCGAACGCTAACAATTTCTCTGACTATATTCTAACTGAACCAACTAATGGCAGTTACTCTCTTTTCACAATCACTCTGATTGTTCTAACTGGACCACTAACAATTAATCGCTAACGCTAACGCGAACAATTAATCTGACTCTTCTTTATTTTTCGCTAAATTCTCCCGAACGCTAACAATTACTCTCTTCTATTCCTTTATTCAACTGACCCGCTAACAATTACTCTCTTTTATTCTAACTGGTAACGATTACTCCGTTTTATTCTAACTGGTAACGATTACTCCCTTTTATTCTAACTGGTAACGATTACTCCCTTTTATTCTAACTGGTAACGATTACTCCCTTTTATTCTAACTGGTAACGATTACTCCCTTTTATTCTAACTGGTAACGATTACTCCCTTTTATTCTAACTGGTAACGATTACTCCGATTTGAATTGTGTCGCTACGCTTTTTATAATGACATCCCCAATGGGATGACAGTCACGTGACTGTTCGTTCCGGTGGGAATCGCAATGCTGCAGGTTTTTAGAGTTTCCATGAGAGAACGTGGAGTTTGATGATTACAGGTTCTGTTGAGTCATGGACACAAAAGCGTCCGCACCTGTGCGAACTGTGTGAGTGTGTTTTTAGTATTCTGTCTCGTTTCGCATGTTGTTTGTTTCCTTAAACTTGTGAATTCGTTTTAGCGCAAGAGGAAGAAGATATGTGAATGCTACGAGGTGACGTGATCGACGTGCGTGTGTGAATATGTGCGAGGGGTGATGCTGAAGTGGTGGTTTTCCATCCAAATAGGCACAGTGGCACCTTCGTTGGCGTCGTGTCCTGATGATCTTTTGACAATTTGGTTTTATTTGACAATATGAGATATATTTTGCTCCTTGTAGATTTATATGTCCATATTTGCTATATATTAAATCGTGTATATTTTATATTTCTTTCTTGTTATTAGGTTATTAGTTGTGTAACTCCAGTTTCTGATCTATGGAAAGTGGTGAAACGTCTTCACGAAATACAATTTCATTCGTTTTCCTCCCTTGCATTGGCACGCTGTGAGTGGTGTCGACTTCCAGATGAGGTTTGTGCATCTTGATTATTATGCATTTAATGATAGATACTTTGTCAGAGGTTCCCATGCGGATTGTCTCGGTGTGTATCTTGTTATGATTTCTTTTATTTAGTTCATCCTGCTTCTTTCGTGTTTTATTCACTGCATATGATATTTCAGTGCAAGAAGAAGAAGAATTGTAAAGAATCCGTAAGTGGCCCTAGAAGACGCAGTCATCGTGTGAGGTGTTGTCGGCAGGAACGAAGAGTCGAAGTTGATGAAGAAGTCGTGTGACATTTGTATTGTTTCCGGTTATATACAACGCTATTTCACATATCTATGTATATATATATATATATTATTATATTATTATATATTATTATACTAAATCTTCAGTTGGTTTAGTTGAATGTTCAGTAATGTAATTTTTACAAGGTGGTTTTGTATATTAGATGAGTAATTGTTCGATATAATAATATGGGTATATATATATATATATATATACATTTCACAATGTAATTTTCCATTATGTAAAATATATATATGCATATGTATATGAGCGCGTATTGTTATTCTCATTGTTTCTCGGATCGTTAATTGGTTGAATATTCCATAATGTGGATTTCGTATATAATTCTCTAGGTTCGTAGAAATGTAAATCTATATATTTATTTCTTTGCGTTTTAATGGTTTAATAACGTATACATATATATATATATATATATTATGAATTTTTCCCAAAGATACGCGTACGCATGTGTATATCTATATATGTGTGTGTCGCAGAGTAATCTTGTATACAATTTTCACTTTTATTAGAATGTTGATGTAGTGTAGTATATTTTATTTCTTTTATATTTTATTAGATTACCAATTATTCAGATTCACGAAGTAGGTCACACACACAGATATGCATACACGTGTGTGTATATACATGTGTTTTCGCAGAGAAATCTCATACATTTGAATCGCGGCTTGTTTTATTTATTGGTTCATTTAATTATTTCATTTTATTTGTATTTTATACGTCATTGCTGATTGGTTGTAGTGTTTCTTCTTATTGATTCATTTATTTCATTTTGATTGTCTGTCGTATAATTCTTTTTATTTTGATTGGTTAGTTATTAGTTAATTTATTATTATTGGTCGTGTTTAATTATTCATAAGTTATTGGTTCGTGGCGTCACGTGCGGAACGCGGGACGTGACAATGCAATATAAGGTTATGCGTTATAACGTAATAGTATAAATCGTTATACGATATAAGGTAATACTCTATAACGCTATACGTTATAACGTAACACTTCATAACGTTATACGTCATATAGGGATGCTATATAACGCTATAAGTGATATAGTGAAGCAATATAACGTTATATCTTATAACGTAATAGTATATAACGTTATACGTCATATAGTGATGCAGTACAACGTTATAGGTTATAGCGTAATAGTATATGACGTTATACGTCATATAGCGGTGCTATATAACGTTATAAGTGATATAGTGATGCAATATAACGTTATAAGTGATATAGTGGTACAATATAACGTTATAAGCGATATAGTGATGCAATATAACGTTATAAGTGATATAGTGATGCAATATAAGGTTATGCGTTATAACGTAATAGTATAAATCGTTATACGATATAAGGTAATACTCTATAACGCTATACGTTATAACGTAACAGTTCATAACGTTATACGTCATATAGGGATGCTATATAACGCTATAAGTGATATAGTGAAGCAATATAACGTTATATCTTATAACGTAATAGTATATAACGTTATACGTCATATAGTGATGCAGTACAACGTTATAGGTTATAGCGTAATAGTATATGACGTTATACGTCATATAGCGGTGCTATATAACGTTATAAGTGATAGAGTGGTGCAATATAACGTTATAAGTGATATAGTGGTACAATATAACGTTATAAGCGATATAGTGATGCAATATAACGTTATAAGTGATATAGTGATGCAATATAATGTTATGCGTTATAACGTAATAGTATAAATCGTTATACGATATAAGGTAATACTCTATAACGCTATACGTTATAACGTAATAGTTCATAACGTTATACGTCATATAGGGTTGCTATATAACGTTATAAGTGATATAGTGATGCAATATAACGTTATATCTTATAACGTAATAGTATATAACGTTATACGTCATATAGTGATGCAACATATCGTTATAGGTCATAACGTAATAGTATATAACGTTATACGTCATATAGTGACACAATATAACGTTATACGTTATAACGTAATAGTATATAACGTTATACGTCATATAGTGATGCAGTACAACGTTATAGGTTATAGCGTAATAGTATATGACGTTATACGTCATACAGTGACACAATATAACGTTATACGTTATAACGTAATAGTATATAACGTTATACGTCATATAGTGATGCAGTACAACGTTATACGTTATAACGTAATAGTATATAACGTTATACGTCATATAGTGATGCAGTACAACGTTATAGGTTATAGCGTAATAGTATATGACGTTATACGTCATATAGCGGTGCTATATAACGTTATAAGTGATATAGTGATGCAATATAACGTTATAAGTGATATAGTGGTACAATATAACGTTATAAGCGATATAGTGATGCAATATATCGTTATAGGTCATAACGTAATAGTATATAACGTTATACGTCACATAGTGGTGCAATATATCGTTATACGTTACAACGTAATACTCCATAACGTTATACGCCATATAGAAATGCAATATAATGTTATACGTTAAAACATAATACTCCATAACGTTATACGTCATATAGTGATGCAATATACCGTTATAAGTTATAACGTAATAGTATAAAGGTTATACATCATATAGTGATGCAATATAACGTTATAAGTGATATAGTGATGCAATATAACGTTATAAGTGATTTAGTGATGCAATATAACGTTATAAGTGATATAGTGATGCAATATAACGTAATGCGTTATAACGTAATAGTATAAATCGTTATACGATATAAGGTAATACTCTATAACGCTATACGTTATAACGTAATAGTTCATAACGTTATACGTCATATAGGGATGCTATATAACGTTATAAGTGATATAGTGATGCAATATAACGTTATTCCTTATAACGTAATATTATATAAGGTTATACTTCATATAGTGACGCAATATAGCGTTATGCGTTATAAGTAATAGTGAAAATCGTTATACGATATAAGGTAATACTCTATAACACTATAGGTTATAACGTAATACTCCATAACGTTATACGTTATATAGTAATGCCATATAACGTTATAAGTGATATAGTGATGCAATATAACGTTGTAAGTGATATAGTGATGCAATATAACGCTATACCTTATAACGTAATAGTATATAACGTTAGACGTCATATAGTGATGCAATATATCGATATACGTTGTATCGTAATACTCCATAACGTTGTACGTCATATAGTAATGCAATATAACGTTATACGTTAAAACGTAATAGCATATAACGTTATACGTCATATAGTGATGCAGTACAACGTTATAGGTTACAACGTAATAGTATATGACGTTATACGTCATATAGTGGTGCTATATAACGGTATAAGTGATATAGTGATGCAATATAACGTTATACCTTATAACGTAATAGTATATAACGTTATACGTCATATAGTGACGCAGTATAACGTTATTGGTTGTAACGAAATAGTATATGACGTTATACGTCATAAAGTGTTGCAATATATCGTTATACCTTATAACGTAATAGTATATAAGGTTATACTCCATATAGTGATGCAATATATCGTTATACCTTATAACGTAATAGTATATAATGTTATACTTCATATAGTGATGCAATATAACGTTATAAGTGATATAGTGATGCAATATAGCGTTATGCGTTATAACATAATAGTATAAATCGTTATAAGTTATAAGGTAATACTCCATAACGTTCTACGTTATAATGTAATAGTATATGACGTTATACGTCATATAGTGATGCAGTACAACGTTATAGGTTATAACGTAATAGTATATGACGTTATACGTCATATAGTGGTGCAATATAGCGTTATACCATATAATGTAATAGTATATAAGGTTATACTTCATATAGTGAAGCAATATAACGTTATACCTTATAACGTAATAGTATATATGGTTATACTTCATATAGTGATGCAATATATTGTTATATCTTCTAACGTAATAGTATATAACGTTATACTTCATATAGTGACGCAGTATAACGTTATAGGTTGTAACGTAATACTCCATAACGTTATACGTCATATAGTAATGCAATATAACGTTATACGTTATAACAGTATATGTCGTTATGCGTCATATTGTGACGCAGTACAACGTTATAGGTTATAACGTAATATTATGTAACGTTATACGTCACATAGTGATGCAATATATCGTTATACGTTGTAACGTAATACTCCAAAACGTTATACGTCATATAGTAATGCAATATAACGTTATACGTTAAAACGTAATACTCCATAACTTTGTACGTCATATAGTGATTCAGTACAACGTTATAGGTTATAACGTAATAGTATTGGACGCTATACGACATATAGTGGTGCAATATATCGTTATACCTTTTAATGAAATAGTATATAAGGTTATACTTCATATAGTCAAGCAATATATCGTTATACCTTATAACGTAATAGTATATAACGTTATACGTCATACAGTGACGCAGTATAACGTTATAGGTTCTAAAGTAATAGTATATAACGTTATACGTCACATAGTGATAAATATATCGTTATCCGTTATACCGTAATAGTATATAACGTTATACGTTGAAACGTAATACTCCATAACGTTATACGTCATATAGTGATGCAATATAACGTTATAGGTTATAACGTAATAGTTCATAACGTTATACGTCATATAGGGATGCTATATAACGTTATAAGTGATATAGTGATGCAATATAACGTATTACCTTATAACGTATTAGTATATAACGTTATACGTCATATAGTGATGCGGTACAACGTTATAGGTTCTAACGTAATATTATATGACGTTATACGTCATATAGTGGTGCAATATATTGTTATACCTTATAACGCAATAGTATATAAGGTTATACTTCATATAGTGTTGCAATATATCGTTATACCTTATAACGTAATAGTATATACGGTTATACTTCATATAGTGATGCATTATATCGTTATACCTTATATCGTAATAGTATATATCGTTATACGTCATATAGAGACGCAGGATAACGTTATAGGTTCTAACGTAATAGTATATAACGTTATACGTCATATAGAGAAGCAATGTAACGTTATACGTTATAACGTAATAGTCTATATCGTTATACTTCACATATTGACGGAGTATATCGTTATACGTCATATAGTTGTGCAATATATCGTTATACGTCACATAGTGATGAAATATATCGTTATCCGTTATAACGTAATAGTATATAACGTTATACGTTAAAACGTAATACTCCATACCGTTATACGTCATATGGTGATGCAATATAACGTTATGCGTTATAACGTACTAGTATATAACGTTATGCTTCATATAGTGAAGCAATATAACGTTATAAGTGATATAGTGATGCAATATAACGTTATACCTTATAACGTATTAGTATATAACGTTATACGTCATATAGTGATGCAGTACAACGTTATAGGTTACAACGTAATAGTGTATGACGTTATACGTCATATAGTGGTGCAATATAACGTTATAAGTGATATAGTGATGCAATATAACGTTATGCGTTATAACGTAATAGTATATATCGTTATACGCCACATAGTGATGCAATATATCGTTATACGTTGTAACGCAATACTCCATAACGTTATACGTAATATAGTGATGCAATATAACGTTATACCTTATAACATAATAGTATATAACGTTACACGTCATATAGTGATGCAGTATAACGTCATAAGTGATATAGTGATGGTATATAACGTTATAAGTGATATAGTGGTGCAATATAACGTTTTACCTTGTAACGTAATAGTCTATATCGTTATACGTCACATAGTGATGCAGTATAACGTTATAAGTGATATAGTGATGCAATAGATCGTTATACCTTATAACGTAATAGTATATAACGTTCTTCGTCATATAGTGGTGCAATATATCGTTATACGTTACAGCGTAATAGTACATAACGTTATACGTCACATAGTAATGCAATATGTCGTTATACGTTATAACGTAATACTCCGTAACGTTAGAAGTGATATAATAATGCAATATAACGTTATACGTTATAACGTAATAGTGTATAACGTTATACGTCACATAGTGATGCAATATAACGTTATAGGTTATAACGCAATAGTATATAACGTTATACGTCACATAGTCATGCAATATGTCGTTATACGTTGTAACGTAATGCTCCATAACGTTATGCGTCATATAGTAATGCAATATAACGTTATACGTTATAACGTAACCGTATATGACGTTATTCGTCATATAGTGATGCAATATGCAGTCATACGTTATAGCGTAATTCTCTATAACGTTATACGTTATAATGTAATAGTATATGACGTTATGCGTCATATAGTGATACAATATAATGTTATAAGTGATATAGTGTTGCAATATAACGTTATACCTTAAAACGTAATAGTATATAACCTTATACGTCATATAGTGATGCAATATATCGTTATACGTTGTAACGTAATACTCCATAACGTTATACGTCATATAGTAATGCAATATAACGTTATACGTTAAAACGTAATACTCCATAACGTTATACGTCATATAGTGATGCAATATAACGTTATAAGTTATAACGTAATAGTATAAACGTTATACATCATGTAGTGATGCAAAATAACGTTATAAGTTATAACGTTACAGTATAAACGTTATACATCATATAGTGATGCAACATAACGATATAAGTGATATAGTGATGCAATATAACGTTATATGTGGTATAGTGATGCTACATAACGTTATACCTTATAACGTAATACTCCATAACGTTATACGTCATATAGTAATGCAATATAACGTTATACGTTAAAACGTAATACTCCATAACGTTATACGTCATATAGTGATGCAATATACCGTTATACCTTATAACGTGATGGTATATAACATTATACGTCACATAGTGATGCAATATATCGTTATACCTTATAACGCAATAGTATATAACGTTATACGTCATATAGTGACGCAGTATAACGTTGTAGGTTGTAACGTAATACTCCATAACGTTATACGTCATACAGTAATGCAATATAACGTTATACGTTATAACAGTATATGACGTTATACGTCATATAGTGATGCAGTATAACGTTATAGGTAATAACGTAATAGTATATAATGTTATACGTCACATAGTGATGAAATATATCTTTATCCGTTATAACGTAATAGTATATAACGTTATACGTCATATAGTGATGCAATATAACGTTGTGCATTATAACGTAATAGTATATAGCTTTATACGTCATATAGTGATGCAATATAACGTTATAGGTTATAACGCAATAGTATATAACGTTATACGTCACATAGTCATACAATATGTCGTTATACGTTGTCACGTAATGCTCCATAACGTTATGCGTCATATAGTAATGCAATATAACGTTATACGTTATAACGTAACAGTATATGACGTTATTCGTCATATAGTGATGCAATATGCAGTCATACGTTATAGCGTAATTCTCTATGACGTTATACGTTATAATGCAATAGTATATGACGTTATACGTCATATAGGGATGCTATATAACGTTATAAGTGATATAGTGATGCTAAATAACGTTATGGCTTATAAAGTAATAGTATATAACGTTATACGTCATATAGTGATGCAGTACATCGTTATAGGTTATAACGTAATAGTATATGACGTTATACGTCATATAGTGGTGCAATATATCGTTATACCTTATGACGTAATAGTACATAAGGTTATACTTCATGTAGTGGTGCAATATATCGTTATACCTTATAACGTAATAGTATACAACTTTATACGTCATATAGTGATGCAGTACATCGTTATAGGTTATAACGCAATAGTATATAACGTTATGCGTCACATAGTAGTGCAATATATCGTTATACGTTGTAACGTAATGCTCCATAACGTTATGCGTCATATAGTAATGCAATATAACGTTATACGTTATAACGTAACAGTATATGACGTTATTCGTCATATAGTGATACAACATGTAGTCATACGTTATAGCGTAATTCTCTATAACGTTATACGTTACAATGTAATAGTATATGACGTTATGCGTCATATAGTGACACAATATAACGTTATACGTGATATAGTGTTGCAATATAACGTTATACATTATAACGTAACAGTATATAACGTTATACGTCATATAGTGATGCAGTACATCGTTATAGGTTATAACGTAATAGTATATGACGTTATACGTCATATAGTGGTGCAATATATCGTTATACCTTATAACGTAATACTATATAAGGTTATACTTCATATAGTGATGCATTATATCGTTATACCTTATAACGTAATAGTATATAACGTTATACGTCATATAGTGACGCAGTATAACATTATAGGTTGTAACGTAATACTCCATAACGTTATACGTCATATAGTAATGCAATATAACGTTATACGATAAAACGTAATACTCCATAACGTTATTTGTCATATAGTGATGCAATATAATGTTCTAAGTTATAACGTAATAGTATAAACGTTATACATCATATAGTGATGCAATATAACGTTATAAGTGATATAGTGATGCAATATAACGTTATAAGTGATATAGTGATGCAATATAACGTTATACCTCATAACGTAATAGTATATAACGTTATACGTCATGTAGTGATGCAGTACATCGTTATAGGTTATAACGTAATAGTATATGACGTTATACGTCATATAGTGGTGCAATATATCGTTATACCTTATAATGTAATAGTATATAAGGTTATACTTCATATAGTGATGCAATATATCGTTATACCTTATAACGTAATACTATATAAGGTTATACTTCATGTAGTGATGCATTATATAGTTATACCTTATAACGTAATAGTATAAACGTTATAAATCATATAGAGATGCAATATAACGTTATACCTTATAACGTAATAGTATAAACGTTATACATCATATAGTGATGCAATATAACGTTATACCTTATAACGTAATAGTATATAACGTTATACGTCATATAGTGATGCTGTGTAACGTTATAGGTTATAACGCAATAGTATATAACGTTATACGTCACATAGTCATGCAATATGTCGTTATACGTTGTAACGTAATAGTATATAACGTTATACGTCATATAGTGACGCAGTATAACATTATAGGTTGTAGCGTAATACTCCATAACGTTATACGTCGTATAGTGATGCAGCATAACGTTATAAGTAATAACGTAATAGAATATAACCTTATATGTCACATAGTGATGAAATATATTGTTATCCGTTATAACGTAATAGAATATAACGTTATACGTCATATAGTGATGCAATATAACGTTATGCATTATAACGTAATAGTATATAACGTTATACGTCACATAGTGATGCAATATAACGTTATAGGTTATAACGCAATAGTATATAACGTTATACGTCACATATTCATGCAATATAAAGTTATAAGTGATATAGTGATGCAATAAAACACTATACGTTATAACGTAATAGTTCATAACGTTATACGTCATATAGGGATGCTATATAACGTCATACGTCACATAGTGATGTAATATACCGTTATACCTTATAACGTAAAAGTATATAACGTTATACGTCATATAGTGATGCAGTACATCGTTATAGGTTATAACGTAATAGTATATGACGCTATACGTCATATAGTGGTGCAATAAATCGTTATACCTTATAACGTAATAGTATATAAGGTTACACTTGTAGTATCCAAATGGGTCGTTCTATTCTCGCATGCAGCTTTCTGCTTCCCAATCAAAAACTCTGTCCACTCCGCACGCTCCACACGATCTGCACACTCTCCACGCTCTACACGCTCTCCGCGCTCTACACGCTTTGCACACTCTCCACGCTCTACACACTCTCCACGCTCTACACGCTCTGCCCGCTCTACCCGCTCTACCTTTTCCCGTTCTTCGGAACAGGTATCCCGAAACCCCCGTGATCAAGGTCACGCAGCCTTTTCACGTAAACAGTCCACTTAAAGGACCCAACGGTACATTGTTTACAGTTCGGCCGATACCTTAGGCCTTCTGTCCCCGGTACTACATACTTCATATAGTGATGCAATATATCGTTATACCTTATAACGTAAGAGTATATAAGGTTATACTTCACATAGTGATGCAATATATCGAAATACCTTATAACGTAATAGTATATAATGTTATACGTCATATAGAGACGCAGTATAACGTTATATGTTGTAACGTAATACTCCATAACGTTATACGTCATATAGTAATGCAATAAAACGTTATACGTTATAAAAGTATATGACGTTATACTTCAATTAGTGATGCAGTATAACGTTATAGGTAATAACGTAATAGTATATAACGTTATACGTCACATAGTGAGGAAATATACCGTAATCCGTTATAACGCAATAGTGTATAACGTTATATGTCATATAGTGATGCAATATATCGTTATACCTTATAACGTAAGAGTATATAAGGTTATAATTCATAGAGTGCTGCAATATATCGTTATACGTTATAACAGTATATGACGTTATTCGTCATATAGTGATGCAGTATGTAGGCATACGTTATGGCGCAATACTCTATAACGTTATACGTTATAATGTAATAGTATATGACGTTATGCGACATATAGTGGTGCAATATGACATTATAGGTGATATCGTGATGCAATATGTCGTTATACCTTATAACGTAATAGTATATAACGTTATACGTCATATCGTGATGCAGTACAACGTTATAGGTTGTAACGTAATACTCCCTAACGTTATAAGTCATATAGTAATGCAATATAACGTTACACGTTATAACAGTATATGACATTATACGTCACTTAGTGATGCAGTATAACGTTATAGGTAACAACGTAATAGTATATAACGTTATACGCCATATAGTGACGTAGTATAACGTTATAGGTTGTAACCTAATACTCCATAACGTTATACGTTATATAGTACTGCAATATAACGTTATACGTTATAACAGTATATGACTTTATTCGTCATATAGTGATGCAATATGTAGTCATACGTTATAGCGTAATACTCTATAACGTTATACGTTATAATGTAATAGTATATGACGTTATGCGTCATATAGTGATGCAATATAACACTATAAGTGATATAGCGATGCAATATAACGTTATACCTTATAACGTAATAGTACATAACGTTATACGTCATATAGTGATGCAGTACAACGTTATAGGTTGTAACGTAATACTCCATAACGTTATGCGTCATATAGTAATGCAATATAACGTTATACGTTATAACAGTATATGACGTTATACGTCATATAGTGATGCAGTATAACGTTATAGGTAACAACGTAATAGTATATAACGTTGTACGCCTTATAGTGACGCAGTATAACGTTATAGGTTGTAACGTGATACTCCATAACGTTATACGTCATATAGGACTGCAATATAACGTTATACGTTATAACAGTATATGACGTTATACGTCATATAGTGATGCAGTATAACGTTATAGGTAACAACGTAATAGTAAATAACGTTATACGTAATATAGTGATGCAGTACATCGTAATAGGTTATAACGTAATAGTATATGACGTTGTACGTCATATAGTGGTGCAATATAACGTTATACGTTATAACAGTATATGACGTTATACGTCATATAGTGATGCAATATAACGTTATACCTTATAACGTAATAGTATATAACGTTATACGTCATATAGTGATGCAGTACAACGTTATAGGTTGTAACGTAATACTCCATAACGTTATACGTCATATAGTAATGCAATATAACGTAATACGTTATAACAGTATATGACGTTATACGTCATATATTGATGCAGTACAACGTTATAGGTTATAACGTAATAGCATATGACGTTATACGTCATATAGTGGTGCAATATAACGTGATAAGTGATATAGTGATGCAATATAACGTTAGGCGTTATAACGTAATAGTATATAACGTTATACGTCACATAGTGATGCAATATATCGTTATACATTGTAACGTAATACGCCATAACATTATACGTCATATAATGATGCAATACAACGTTATACGTTAAAACGTAATACTCCATAACGTTATAAGTCATATAGTGATGCAATATAAAGTTATAAATTATAACGTAATAGTATAATCGTTATAAGTGATATAGTGATGCAATATAACGTTATACCTTATAACGTAATAGTATATAAGGTTATGCTTCATATAGTGATGCAATATATCGTTATACCTTATAACGTAAGATTATAAAAGGTTATACTTCATATAGTGATGCAATATATCGTTATACCTTATAACGTAATAGTATATAACGCTATACGTCATATAGTGAGGCAGTATAACGTTATAGGTTGTAACGTAATAATCCATAACGTTATACGTCATATAGTAATGCAATATAACGTTATACGTTATAACAGTATACGTCATATAGTGATGCAGTATAACGCTATAGGTAATAACGTAATAGTATATAACGTTATACGTCACATAGTGATGAAATATATCGTTATCCGTTATAACGTAATAGTATATAACGTTGTACGTCATATAATGATGCAATATAACGTTATGCAGTATAACGTAATAGTATATAACGTTATACGTCACATAGTGATGCAATATAACGTTATAAGTGATATAGTGATGCAATATGTAGTCATACGTTATGGCGTAATACTCTATAACGTTATACGTTATAATGTAATAGTATATGACGGTATGCGTCATATAGTGTTGCGATATAACGTTATAAGTGATATAGTGATGCAATATAACGTTATGCGTTATAACGTAATAGTATATAACGTTATACATCACATAGTGATGCAATATAACGTTATAAGAGATATAGTGATGCAATATAACGTTATAAGTGATATAGTGATGCTATATATCGCTATGCCTTATATCGTAATAGTATATAACGTTATACGTCATATAGTGATGCAGTATAACGTTATACGTCACATAGTAATGCAATACGTCGTTATACGTTGTAACGTAATGCTCCATAACGTTATGCGTCATATAGTAATGCAATATAACGTTATACGTTATAACGTAACAGTATATGACGTTATTCGTCATATAGTGATGCAATATGTAGTCATACGTTATAGCGTAATACTCTATTACGTTATACGTTATAATGTAATAGTACATGACGTTATGCGTCATATAGTTATACAATATAACGTTATAAGTGATATAGTGGTGCAATATAACGTTTTACCTTATAACGTAATGTTATATAACGTTATACGTCATATAGTGGTGCAATATAACGTTATGAATTATAACGTAATAGCATATAACGTTATACGTCACATAGTGATGCAATATATCGTTAGGTTAGAACGTAATAGTATATAGCGTTATACGTCATATAGTGACGCAGTATAACGTTATAGGTTGTAACGTAATACTCCATAACGTTATACGTCATATAGTAATGCAATATAACGTTATACGTTATAACAGTATATGACGTCATACGTCATATTGTGATGCAGTATAACGTTATAGGTAATAACATAATAGTATATAACTTTATACGTCACATAGTGATGAAATATATCGTTATCCGTTATAACGTAACAGTATATAACGTTATACGTCATATAGTGGTGCAATATAACGTTATGAATTGTAACGTAATAGTATTTAACGTTATACGTCACATACTGATGCAATATATCGTTAGGTTATAACGTAATAGTATATGGCGTTATACGTCATATAGTGATGCAGTATAACGTTATAGGTTATAACGCAATAGTATATATCGTTATACGTAACATAGTAATGCGATATGTCGTTATACGTTGTAACGTTATGCGTCATATAGTAACGCAAAGTAAGGTTATACGTTAAAACGTAATACTCCATAACGTTATACGTCATATAGTGATGCAATATAACGTTATAAGTTATAACGTAATAGTATAAACGTTATACATCATATAGTGATGCAATATAACGTTATGCGTCATAACGTAATACTTTAAATGTTATACGTTACATAGTGATGCAATATATCTTTAGGTTAGAACGTAATAGTATATAGCGTTATACGTCATATAGTGATGCAGTATAACGTTATAGGTTATAACGCAATAGTATATATAGTTATACGTCACATAGTAATGCAATATGTCGTTATACGTTGTAACGTTATGCGTCATATAGTAATGCAATATAACGTTATACGTTATAACGTATCAGTATATGACGTTATTCGTCATATAGTGATGCGATATGTAGTCATACGTTATGGCGTAATACTCTATAGCGTTATACGTTATAATGTAAAAGTATATTACGTTATGCGCCATATAGTCATTCGATATATCGTTATAAGTGATATAGTGATGCAATATAATGTTATGCGTTATAACGTAATAGTATATGACGTTATACGTCATATAGTGGTGCAATATAACGTTATAAGTGATACAGTGATGCAATATAACGTTATGCGTTATAACGTAATAGTATATACCGTTATACATCACATAGTTATAAGTGATATAGTGATGCAATATAACGTTATGCGTTATAACGTACTAGTATATAACGTTATGCTTCATATAGTGATGCAATATAACGTTATACGTGATATAGTGATGCTATATAACGTTAAACCTTATATCGTAGTAGTATATAACATTATACGTCATATAGTGATGCAGTAAAACGTTATACGTCAAATAGTAATGCAATATGTCGTTATACGTTGTAACTTAACGCTCCATAACGTTATGCGTCCTATAGTAATGCAATATAACGTTATACGTTATAACGTATCAGTATATGACGTTATTCGTCATATAGTGATGCGATATGTAGTCATACGTTATGGCGTAATACTCTATAGCGTTATACGTTATAATGTAAAAGTATATTACGTTATGCGCCATATAGTCATTCGATATATCGTTATAAGTGATATAGTGATGCAATATAATGTTATGCGTTATAACGTAATAGTATATACCGTTATACATCACATAGTTATAAGTGATATAGTGATGCAATATAACGTTATGCGTTATAACGTACTAGTATATAACGTTATGCGTCTTATAGTGATAGAATATAACGTTATAAGTGATATAGTGGTGCAATATAACGTTTTACTTTATAACGTAATAGTATATAACGTTGTACGTCATATAGTGATACAGTACAACGTTATAGATTATAACGTAATAGTATATGACGCTATACGTCATATAGTGGTGCAAAATATCGTTATACCTTATAACGTAATAGTATATGAGGCTATACTTCTTATAGTGATGCAATATATCGTTATACCTTATAACGTAATAGTATATAAGGTTATACTTCATATAGTGATGCAATATATCGGTATACCTTATAACGTAATAGTATATAACGTTATACGTCATATAGTGATGCAGTATAACGTTATAGGTTGTAACGTAATACTCCATAATGTTATACGTCATATAGTAATGCAATATAACGTTATACGTTATAACAGTATATGACGTTATACGTCATATAGTGATGCAGTATAACGTTATAGGTAATAACGTAATAGTATATAACGCTATACGTCATATAGTGGTGCAATATAACGTTATTAATTATAACGTAATAGTATATAACGTTATACGTCACATAGTGATGCAATATAACGTTATAAGTGATATAGTGATGCAATATGACGTTGGGCGTTATAACGTAATAGTATATAACGTTATACGTCATATAGTGATGCAGTATAACGTTATAGGTTATAACGCAATAGTATATAACGTTATACGTCACATAGTAATGCAATATGTCTTTATACGTTGTAACGTAATAGTATAAACGTTATACATCATATAGTGATGCAATATAACGTTATAAGTTATAACGTAATAGTATAAACGTTATACATCATATAGTGATGCGATATAACGTTATGCGTCATAACGTAATACTTTAAATGTTATACGTTACATAGTGATGCAATATATCTTTAGGTTAGAACGTAATAGTATATAGCGTTATACGTCATATAGTGATGCAGTATAACGTTATAGGTTATAACGCAATAGTATATATAGTTATACGTCACATAGTAATGCAATATGTCGTTATACGTTGTAACGTTATGCGTCATATAGTAATGCAATATAACGTTATACGTTATAACGTATCATATATGACGTTATTCGTCATATAGTGATGCGATATGTAGTCATACGTTATGGCGTAATACTCTATAGCGTTATACGTTATAATGTAAAAGTATATTACGTTATGCGCCATATAGTCATTCGATATATCGTTATAAGTGATATAGTGATGCAATATAATGTTATGCGTTATAACGTAATAGTATATGACGTTATACGTCATATAGTGGTGCAATATAACGTTATAAGTGATACAGTGATGCAATATAACGTTATGCGTTATAACGTAATAGTATATACCGTTATACATCACATAGTTATAAGTGATATAGTGATGCAATATAACGTTATGCGTTATAACGTACTAGTATATAACGTTATGCTTCATATAGTGATGCAATATAACGTTATAAGTGATATAGTGATGCTATATAACGTTAAACCTTATATCGTAGTAGTATATAACATTATACGTCATATAGTGATGCAGTAAAACGTTATACGTCAAATAGTAATGCAATATGTCGTTATACGTTGTAACTTAACGCTCCATAACGTTATGCGTCCTATAGTAATGCAATATAACGTTATACGTTATAACGTATCAGTATATGACGTTATTCGTCATATAGTGATGCGATATGTAGTCATACGTTATGGCGTAATACTCTATAGCGTTATACGTTATAATGTAAAAGTATATTACGTTATGCGCCATATAGTCATTCGATATATCGTTATAAGTGATATAGTGATGCAATATAATGTTATGCGTTATAACGTAATAGTATATACCGTTATACATCACATAGTTATAAGTGATATAGTGATGCAATATAACGTTATGCGTTATAACGTACTAGTATATAACGTTATGCGTCTTATAGTGATAGAATATAACGTTATAAGTGATATAGTGGTACAATATAACGTTTTACTTTATAACGTAATAGTATATAACGTTGTACGTCATATAGTGATACAGTACAACGTTATAGATTATAACGTAATAGTATATGACGCTATACGTCATATAGTGGTGCAAAATATCGTTATACCTTATAACGTAATAGTATATGAGGTTATACTTCTTATAGTGATGCAATATATCGTTATACCTTATAACGTAATAGTATATAAGGTTATACTTCATATAGTGATGCAATATATCGGTATACCTTATAACGTAATAGTATATAACGTTATACGTCATATAGTGATGCAGTATAACGTTATAGGTTGTAACGTAATACTCCATAATGTTATACGTCATATAGTAATGCAATATAACGTTATACGTTATAACAGTATATGACGTTATACGTCATATAGTGATGCAGTATAACGTTATAGGTAATAACGTAATAGTATATAACGCTATACGTCATATAGTGGTGCAATATAACGTTATTAATTATAACGTAATAGTATATAACGTTATACGTCACATAGTGATGCAATATAACGTTATAAGTGATATAGTGATGCAATATGACGTTGGGCGTTATAACGTAATAGTATATAACGTTATACGTCATATAGTGATGCAGTATAACGTTATAGGTTATAACGCAATAGTATATAACGTTATACGTTACATAGTAATGCAATATGTCTTTATACGTTGTAACGTAATAGTATAAACGTTATACATCATATAGTGATGCAATATAACGTTATAAGTGATATAGTGATGCAATATAACGTTATGCGTTATAACGTTCTAGTATATAACGTTATACTTCATATAGTGATGCAATATAACGTTATATGTCATATAGTAATGCAATATAACGTTATAAGTGATATAGTGATGCAATATAACGTTATGCGATATAACGTAATAGTATAAACCGTTATACGATATAAGGTAATACTCTCTAACGCTATACGTTATAACGTAATAGTATATAACGTTATACGTCATATAGTGATGCAATATAACGTTATAAGTGATATAGTGATGCAATATAACGTTATGCGTTATAACGAAATAGTATATAACGTTATACGCCATATAGTGATGCAGTACAACGTTATAGGTTACAACGTAATAGTATATAACGTTGTACGTCACATAGTAATGCAATATGTCGTTACACGTTGTAATGTAATGCTCCATAACGTTATGCGTCATATAGTAATGCAATATAACGTTATAAGTGATATAGTGATGCAATATAACGTTATGCGATATAACGTAATAGTATAAACCGTTATACGATATAAGGTAATACTCTCTAACGCTATACGTTATAACGTAATAGTATATAACGTTATATGTCATATAGTAATGCAATATATCGTTATACGTTGTAACGTAATGCACCATAACGTTATGCGTCATGTAGTAATGCAATATAACGTTATACGTTATAACGCAACAGTATATGACGTTATACGTCATATAGTGATTTAATATGTAGTCATACGTTATGGCGCTATACTCTATAACGTTATACTCTATACGATATAATGTAATAGTATATGAAATTATGCGTCACATAGTAAAGCAATATATCGTTATACGTTGTAACGTAATGCTCCATAACGTTATGCGTCATATAGTAATGCAATATAACGTTATACGTTATAACGCAACAGTATATGACGTTATTCGTCATATAGTGATTTAATATGTAGTCATACGTTATGGCGTTATACTCTATAACGTTATATGTTATAATGTAACAGTATATGACCATATGCGTCATATAGTGATGCAATATAACGTTATATCTTATAAGGTAATAGTATATAACGTTATACGTGATATAGTGATGCAGTACAACGTTATAGTTATAACGTAATAGTATAAACGTTATACATCATATAGTGATGCATTATAACGTTATAAGTGATATAGCGTTGCAACATAACGTTATAAGTGATATTGTCACGTCCCACGTTCCGCACGTGACGCCACGAACCAATAACTTATGAATAATTAAACAGGACCAATAATAATAAATTAACTAATAACTAACCAATCAAAATAAAAAGAATTACACGACAGACAATCAAAATGAAATAAATGAATCAATAGGAAGAAACACTACAACCAATCAGCAATGACATATAAAATACAAATAAAATGAAATAATTAAATGAACCAATAAATAAAACAAGTCGCGATTCAAATGTATGAGATTTCTCTGCGAAAACACATGTATATACACACACGTGTATGGATATCTGTGTGTGTGACCTACTTCGTGAATCTGAATAATTGGTAATCTAATAAAATATAAAAGAAATAAAATATACTACACTACATCAGCATTCTAATAAAAGTGAAAATTGTATACAAGATTACTCTGCGACACACACATATATAGATATACACATGCGTACGCGTATCTTTGGGAAAAATTCATAATATATATATATATATATATATATATATATATATATATATATATATATATATATATATATATATGTATGTATAGATTATTAAACCATTAAAACGCAAAGAAATAAATATATAGATTTACATTTCTACGAACCTAGAGAATTATATACGAAATCCACATTATGGAATATTCAACCAATTAACGATCCGAGAAACAATGAGAATAACAATACGCGCACATATACATATGCATATATATATTTTACATAATGGAAAATTACATTGTGAAATGTATATATATATATATACCCATGTTATTATATCGAACAATTACTCATCTAATATACAAAACCACCTTGTAAAAATTACATTACTGAACATTCAACTAAACCAACTGAAGATTTAGTATAATAATATATAATAATATAATAATATATATATATATACATAGATATGTGAAATAGCGTTGTATATAACCGGAAACAATACAAATGTCACACGACTTCTTCAACAACTTCGACTCTTCGTTCCTGCCGACAACACCTCACACGATGACTGCGTCTTCTAGGGCCACTTACGTATTCTTTACAATTCTTCTTCTTCTTGCACTGAAATATCATATGCAGTGAATAAAACACGAAAGAAGCAGGATGAACTAAATAAAAGAAATCATAACAAGATACACACCGAGACAATCCGCATGGGAACCTCTGACAAAGTATCTATCATTAAATGCATAATAATCAAGATGCACAAACCTCATCTGGAAGTCGACACCACTCACAGCGTGCCAATGCAAGGGAGGAAAACGAATGAAATTGTATTTCGTGAAGACGTTTCACCACTTTCCATAGATCAGAAACTGGAGTTACACAACTAATAACCTAATAACAAGAAAGTAATATAAAATATACACGATTTAATATATAGCAAATATGGACATATAAATCTACAAGGAGCAAAATATATCTCATATTGTCAAATAAAACCAAATTGTCAAAAGATCATCAGGACACGACGCCAACGAAGGTGCCACTGTGCCTATTTGGATGGAAAACCGCCACTTCAGCATCATCCCTCGCACATATTCACACACGCACGTCGATCACGTCATCTCGTACAATTCGCATATCTTCTTCCTCTTGCGCTAAAACAAATTCACAAGTTTAAGGAAACAAACAACATGCGAAACGAGACAGAATACTAAAAACACACTCACACGGTTCGCACAGGCGCGGACGCTTTTGTGTCCATGACTCAACATAACCTGTAATCATCAAACTCCACGTTCTTTCATGAAAACTCTAAAAACCTGCAACATTGCGATTCCCACCGGAACGAACTGTCACGTGACTGTCATTCTATTGGGGATGTCATTATAAAAAGCGTAGCGACACAATTCAAATCAGAGTAATTGTTAGCGGGTCAGTTGAATAAAGGAATAGAAGAGAGTAATTGTTAGCGGGTCAGTTGAATAAAGGAATAGAAGAGAGTAATTGTTAGCGTTCGGGAGAATTTAGCGAAAAATAAAGAAGAGTCAGATTAATTGTTAGCGTTAGCGTTAGCGATTAATTGTTAGTGGTTCAGTTAGAACAATCAGAGTGATTGTGAAAAGAGAGTAACTGCCATTAGTTGGTTCAGTTAGAATATAGTCAGAGAAATTGTTAGCGTTCGGGAGAATTTAACGAAATTAAAGAAGAGTAATTCAGGTAGAATAAAGAAATAGGATAGAGCAATTGTGATTAGTTGGTTCAGGAGAATTTAGCGAAAATAAGGGGAGTAATTGTTAGTCGTTCAATTGAATTTGAGTGAGTCTGATATCAGTTCGTTCAGTTGATTTAATTAGAATTTAAGTTAGGATTAGAGAATAATTGTTCGTTCCAGTTCGAGTTTAAGAATTACGAGATATAAATGTTATTAGTCAGTTCGAATTATAAAATAATTGTTATTAGTCAGTTAGAATTGAAACAATAGTTGGCTCAAGTTTTTGTGTTAGAATTTCGAATTGTTAAACACGTCCGGACACACTGTTGTTTACACTGTTCAAATTAAATAAAGATTAAAACGAAAAATTATAGAAGTGTCGATCTTTGTAAAACCGGAATCACCCCAGCGGCCTGACCGTTCATCAGCGGAGACCAACGTCAGGTGAGTCAACTTTAATTATTATTAATAATTAATAATTAAAATAATAAATAATATCAATGATTAGTATAATTCGTCATTAATTCCGCCAGTAATAATTATTTATAATATAATTGTTTATTCCAAACAATCCTCTCCCGTGCTAGTATTCCTGCGCATAGCAGGTTAGCCGAAACGTGGAGATTGTTGACCAGTGGCCTAAACTCCGGTCAACGCTACATAATCTAACAAGAAATATATAATTGAAACAGTCCTTAGACTGTTTCTGGTGGCAGCGACTACTACATTGTTTAAAATTTCAAAATTTGGATAGCGAAACGTAACAATATAGTAATGCTATATAACGTTATACCATATAACGTAATAGTATATAACGTTATACGTCATATAGTGTTGCAGTACAACATTATAGGTTAAAACGTAATAGTATATGACGTTATACGTCATATAGTGATTTAATTTGTAGTCATACGTTATGGCGTTATACTCTATAACGTTATACGTTATAATGTAATAGTATATGACGTTATGCGTCATATAGTGATGCAATATAACGTTATGAGTGATATAGTGACGCAACATAACGTTATGCGTTATAACGTAATAGTATATAACGTTATACGTTGTAACGCAACATTCCATAACGTTGTACGTCATATAGTAATGCAATATATCGTTATACGTTGTAACGTAATGCTCCATAACGTTATGCGTCATATAGTAATGCAATATAACGTTATACGTTATAATAGTATATGACGTTATTCGTCATATAGTGATTTAATATGTAGTCATACATTATGGCGTTATACTCTATAACGTTATACGTTATAATGTAATAGTATATGACGTTATGCGTCACATAGTAATGCAATATATCGTTATACGTTGTAACGTAATGCTCCATAACGTTATGCGTCATATAGTAATGCAATATAACGTTATACGTTATAACGCAAGAGTATATGACGTTATTCGTCATATAGTGATTTAATTTGTAGTCATACGTTATGGCGTTATACTCTATAACGTTATACGTTATAATGTAATAGTATATGACGATATGCGTCATATAGTGATGCAATATAACGTTACAAGTGATATAGTGATGCAATATAACGTTATACCTTATAACGTAATAGTATATAACGTTATACGTCATATAGGGATGCTATATATCGTTATAAGTGATATAGAGATGCAATATAACGTTATACGTTATAACAGTATATGACGTTATACGTCATATAGTGATGCAGTATAACGTTATGCATTAGAATGTAATAGTATATAAAGTTATACGTCACATAGTGATGAAATATATCGTTATCCGTCATAACGTAATAGTATATAATGTTATGCGTCATATAGTGATGCAATATAACGTTATGCATTAGAACGTAATAGTATATAAAGTTATACCTCACATAGAGATGAAATATATCGTTATCCGTTATAACGTAATAGTATATAACGATATACGTCATACAGTGATGCAATATAACGTTATAAGTCATATAGTGATGCTATATAACGTTATACCTTATAACGCAATATAATACGTAGTATAATACGTTATACGTCATATAGTAATGCAATATAACGTTATAAGTTATAACGTAATAGTATAAACGTTATACATCATATAGTCATGCAATATAACGTTATAAGTGATATAGTGATGCAATATAACGTTACACGTCATATAGAGATGCAATATAATGTTATACGTTATAACGTAATAGTCTATATCGTTATACGTCATATAGAGATGCAATATAACGTTATAAGTGATATAGTGATGCAATATATCGTTATACCTTATAACGTAAGAGTATATAACGTTATACGTCATATAGTGATGCAATATAAAGTGATACGTCACATAGTGATGCAATATATCTTTATGCGTTATAACGTAATACTATATAACGTTATACTTCACATAGTGATGGAATATATAGTTAAACCTTATAACGTAATAGTGTATAACGTTGTACGTCATATAGTGACGCAGTATAACTTTGTAGGTTATAACGTAATAGTATATAACGTCGCACGTCACATAGTAATGCATTATGTCGTTTTACGTTATAACGTAATACACCATAAGGTTATACGTGATATAGTGATGCAATATAAAGTTATACGTCATATAGTGGTGCAATATATCGTTATGCGTTATAACTTAAAAGCATATAACGTTATATTTCACATAGTGATGGAATATATGGTTATACCCTATAACGTAATAGTATATAACGTTATACGTCATATAGTGATGGAGTATAGCGTTATATAATATAACGTAATAGTCTATATCGTTATACGTCATATAGTGCTGCAATATAACGTTATAAGTTATAAAGTTATAGTATCAACGTTATACGTCATATAGTGATTCTGTAATACGTTATGCGTCATACAGAGATGCAATATAACTTTATACGTTACAACGTAATAGTCTATATCGTTATACGTCATATAGTGATGCAATATAAAGTTATACGCCATATAGAGATGCAATATAACGGTATACGTTATAACGTAATAGTGTACAACGTTATACTTCATATCGTGATGCAATAATACGTTATGCGTCTTATAGAGATGCAACATAACGTTATACGTTATAACCTAATAGTCTATATATTTATAAGTCATATAGTGAGGCGATATAAAGTTATACGTCATATAGTGGTGCAATATAACGTTAAGCGTTATAACGTAATATTCTATATCGTTATACGTCAAATAGAGATGCAGCATAACGTTATAGGTTATAACGTAATAGTATATAGCGTTTTACTTCACATAGTTATGCAATATATCGCTATACGTTATAACGTAATACTCCATAACGTTATACGTGACATAGTGATTTAATATAACGTTATAAGTTATAACGTAATAGTATATAATGTTATACGTCATATAGAGATGCAATATAATGTTATATGTTATAACGTAATATTCTATATCGTTATACGTCAAATAGAGATGCAGTATAACGTTATAGGTTATAATGTAATGGTATATAACGTTATACGTCACATCGTAGAGCAATATGTCGCTATACGTTATAACGTAATACTTCATAACATTATACGTTATATAGTGATACAATATAACGTTATACGTTAGAACGTAATAGTATATAACGTTAAACGTTATATAGAGATGCAATATAACGTTATACGTTATAACGAAATAGTCTATATCATTATACTTCACATAGTGATGGAATATATCGTTATATGTGATATAGTGGTGCAATATATCGTCATACGTTATAACGTAATAGTATATAACGTTAGACATCATATAGTGATGCAATATATCGTTATACATTATAACGTAATAGTATATAACGTTATACGTCATATAGTGATTCAGTATGACGATATAGGTTATAACGTAATAGTCTATATCGTTATACGTCGTATAGTGATGCAATATGAAGTTATACGTCATATAGAGATGCAATATAACGGTATACGTTATAACGTAATAGTATACAACGTTATACTTCACATAGTAATGGAATATATAGTTATACCTTATAACGTAATAGTATAAAAGGTTATACATCATATAGTGATGCAATATAACGTTATAAGTTATGACGTAATAGTATAAACGTTGTACGTCATATAGTGATGCAATATGACGTTATACGTCATATAGCGATGCAATATAACGTTGTAAGTGATATACTGTTGCAATATAACGTTATGCGTTATAACGTAATAGTATATAAGGTTATGCTTCATATAGCGATGCAATATAACGTTATACGTCATATAGAGATGCAATATAATGTTATACGTTATAACGTAATAGTCTATATCGTTATACGACATATATAGATGCAATGTAACGTTATAAGTGATATAGTGATGCAATATATCGTTATACCTTATTACGTAATAGTATATAACGTTGTACGTCATATAGTGATGCAGTATAACTTTGTAGGTTATAACGTAATAGTATATAACGTCGCACGTCACATAGTAATGCATAATGTCGTTATACGTTATGACGTAATACTCCATAAGGTTATACGAGATATAGTGATGCAATATAAAGTTATACGTCATATAGTGGTGCAATATATCGTTATACGCTATAACGTAATAGTATATAACGTTATACGACATATAGAGATGCAATATAGAGTTATACGTCATATAGTGGTGCAATATCTAGTTATACATCATATAGAGACGCAATATAACGGTATACGTTATAACGTAATAGTGTATGACGTTATAAGTGATATAGTGATGCAATACATCGTTGTACCTTATAACGTGATAGTATATAACGTTATACGTCTTATAGTGATGCAGTATAACGTTATAGGTTATAACGTAATAGTATATAACGTTGTACGTCACATAGTAATGCATTATGTCGTTATACGTTATAACGTAATACTCCGTAACGTTATACGTGATATAGTGATGCAATATAACGTTATACGCTATAACGTAACAGTATATGATGTTATACGTCGTATAGTGATGCAATATAACGTTGTATGTGATATAGTGATGCAATATAACGTTATGCGTTATAACGTAATAGTATATAAGGTAATACGTCATATAGTGATGCAATATAACGTTATAAGTTATAACGTTATAGTATCAACGTTATACGTCATATAGTGATTCTATAATACGTTATGCGTCATACAGAGATGCAATATAACGTTATAAGTTATAACGTAATAGTATAAACGTTATACGTCATATAGTGATGCAATAATACTTTATACGTCATATAGAGATGCAATATAAAGTTATACGTCATATAGAGATGCAATATAAAGTTATACGTCATATAGTGATGCAATATAATGTTATGCGTCATATAGTTATGCAGTGTAGCGTTATACGTTATAACGTAATAGTATATAACGTTAGACATCATATAGTGCTGCAATATAACGTTATAAGTTATAACGTAATAGTATAAACGTTATACGTCATATAGTGATGCAATAATACTTTATACGTCATATAGAGATGCAATATAAAGTTATACGTCATATAGAGATGCAATATAACGTTATAAGTTATAACGTAATAGTATATAACGTTATACGTCATATAGAGATGCAATATAATGTTATACGTTATAACGTAATATTCTATATCGTTATACGTCAAATAGAGATGCAGTATAACGTTATAGGTTATAATGTAATGGTATATAACGTTATACGCCACATCGTAGAGCAATATGTCGCTATACGTTATAACGTAATACTTCATAACATTATACGTTATATAGTGATACAATATAACGTTATACGTTAGAACATAATAGTATATAACGCTAATCGTCATATAGAGATGCAATATAACGTTATACGTTATAACGTAATAGTCTATATCATTATACTTCACATAGTGATGGAATATATCGTTATACGTGATATAGTGGTGCAATATATCGTCATACGTTATAACGTAATAGTATATAACGTTAGACATCATATAGTGATGCAATATATCGTTATACCTTATAACGTAATAGTATATAACGTTGTACGTCATATAGTGATGCAGTATAACGATATAGGTTATAACGTAATAGTCTATATCGTTATACGTCGTATAGTGATGCAATATAAAGTTATACGTCATATAGTGATGCAATATAACGGTATACGTTACTACGTAATAGTATACAACGTTATACTTCACATAGTGATGGAATATACAGTTATACATTATAACGTAATAGTATGTAACGTTATACGTCATATAGTGATGCAGTATAATGTTATAGGTTATAACGTAATAGTCTATATCGTTATAAGTCGTATAGTGATGCAATATAGCGTTACACGTTATAACGTAATAGTATATAACGTTATACGTCATGTAGTGATGCAGTATAATGTTATAGGTTATAACGTAATAGTATATAACGTTATACGTCATGTAGTGATGCAGTATAATGTTATAGGTTATAACGTAATAGTCTATATCGTTATACATCATATAGTGATGCAATATAGCGTTACACGTTATAACGTAATAGTATATAACGTTATACGTCATGTAGAGATGCAGTATAATGTTATAGGTTATAACGTAATAGTATATAACGTTATATGTCATATAGTGATGCAGTATGACGATATAGGTTATAACGTAATAGTCTATATCGTTATACGTCGTATAGTGATGCAATATAAAGTTATACGTCACATAGTGATGCAATATAACGTTATAAGTCATATAGTGATGCAATATAAAGTTATACGTCATATAGTAATGCAATATATTGTTATGCGTTATAACGTAATAGTATATAACGTTATACCTCATATAGTGATGCAGTATAACGTTATAGGTTATAACGTTATAGTCTATATCGTTATACGTCATATAGTGATGCAGTATAACGTTATAGTTTATAACGTAATAGTATATAACGTTATACGTCACATACTAATGCATTATGTCGTTATACGTTATACCGTAATACTCCATAACGTTATACGTCATATAGTGATGCAATATAACGTTGTAAGTGATATAGTGATGCAATATAACGTTATGCGTTATAACGTAATATTATATAAGGTTATACTTCATATAGTCATGCAATATAACGTTATAAGTTATAACGTAATAGTATAACCGTTATACGTCATATAGTGATGCAATAATACGTTTTACGTCATATAGAGATGCAATATAACGTTATACATCATAACGTAATAGTCTATAACGTTGTACGTCATATAGAGATGCAATATAACGTTATAAGTGATATAGTGATGCAATAGAACGTTATACGTTATAACGTAATAGTATATAACGTTCTACGTCATATTGTGGTGCAATATATCGTTATACGTTATAGCGTAATAGTATATAACGTTATATGTCACATTGTAAAGCATTATGTCGTTATACGTTATAACGTAATACTCCGTAACGTTATACGTGATATAGTGATGCAATATAACGTTATACGTTATAACGTAATAGTCTATATCGCTATACGTCATATAGTGATGCAATATAGCGTTATACGTTATAACGTAATAGTCTATATCGTTATACGTCATATAGTGATGCAGTATAACGTTATAGGTTATAACGTAATAGTATACAACGTTATACGTCACAGAGTAATGCAATATGTCGCTATACGTTATAACGTAATACTCCGTAACATGATACGTTATATAGTGATACAATATAACGTTATACGTTATACCATAATAGAATATAACGTTATACGTCATATAGTGAAGCAATATAACGTTATACGTTATAACGTAATAGTCTATATCGTTATACGTCATATAGTGATGGAATATATAGTTATACCTTATAATGTAGTAGTATATAACGTTATACCTCATATAGTGATGCAGTATAACGTTATAGGTTATAACGTAATAGTATATAACGTTATACTTCACATAGTGATGGAATATATCGTTATACGTTATAACGTAATGGTCTATATCGTTATACGTCATTTAGAGGTGGAATATGTTGTTATACGTTATAACGTAATATTATAAAACGTTATACTTCACATAGTGATAGAGTATATAGTTATACCTAATAACGCAGTAGTATATAACTTTATACGTCATATAGTGATGCAGTATAACGTTATAGGTTATAACGTAATAGTCTCTATTGTTATACGTCATATAGTGGTGCAATATAGCGTTATACGTTATAACGTAATAGTATATAACGTTAGACATAATATAGTGATGCAATATATCGTTATACGTTATAACGTAATAGTATATATCGTTATACGTCATATAGAGATGCAATATAACGTTATAAGTGATATAGTGATGCAATATATCGTTATACCTTATAACTTAATAGTATATAACGTTATACGTCATATAGTGATGCAGTATAACGTTATAGGTTATAACGTAATTGTCTATATCGTTATACGTCATATAGTGATGCAATATAACGTTATAAGTGATATGATGATGCAATATATCGTTATACCTTATAACTTAATAGTACATAACGTTATACGTCATATAGTGATGCAGTATAACGTTATAGGTTATAACGTAATAGTATATATCGTTATACGTCATATAGAGATGCAATATAACGTTATAAGTGATATAGTGATGCAATATATCGTTATACCTTATAACTTAATAGTATATAACGTTATAAGTGATATAGTGATGCAATATATCGTTATACCTTATAACTTAATAGTATATAACGTTATACGTCATATAGTGATGCAGCATAACGTTATAGGTTATAACGTAATAGTCTATATCGTTATACGTCATATAGTGTTGCAATATAGCGTTATACGTTATAAGGTAACAGTATATGACGTTATTCATCATATAGTGAAACAGTATAACGTTGTAAGTGATATAGTGATGCAATATACCGTTATACCTTATAACTTAATAGTACATAACGTTATACGTCATATAGTGATGCAGTATAACGTTATAGGTTATAACGTAATAGTATATAACGTTATACGTCACATAGTAATGCAATATGTCGCTATACGTTATAACGTTATTCTCCATAACATTATACGTTATATAGTGATACAATATAACGTTATACGTTATAACGTAATAGTATATAACGTTATACGTCATATAGAGAAGCAATATAACGTTTTACGTTATAACGTAATAGTCTATAACGTTGTACGTCATATAGAGATGCAATATAACGTTATAAGTGATATAGTGATGCAATAGATCGTTATACCTTATAACGTAATAGTATATAACGTTCTAAGTCATATAGTGGTGCAATATATCGTTATACGTTATAGCGTAACAGTATATAACGTTATATGTCACATAGTAATGCATTATGTCGTTATACGATATAACGTAATACTCCGTAACGTTATACGTGATATAGTGATGCAATATAACGTTATACGTTATAACGTAACAGTATATTACGTTATACGTCGTATAGTGATGCAATATAGCGTTATACGTTATAACGTAATAGTCTATATCGTTATACGTCATATAGTGATGCAGTATAACGTTATGCGTTATAACGTAATAGTATATAACGTTAGACATCATATAGTGATGCAATATATCGTTATACGTTATAACGTAATAGTCTATATCGTTATACGTCATATAGTGATGCAGTATAACGTTATAGGTTATAACGTAATAGTATACAACGTTATACGTCACAGAGTAATGCAATATGTCGCTATACGTTATAACGTAATACTCCGTAACATGATACGTTATATAGTGATACAATATAACGTTATACGTTATACCATAATAGAATATAACGTTATACGTCATATAGTGAAGCAATATAACGTTATACGTTATAACGTAATAGTCTATATCGTTATACGTCATATAGCGATGCAATATAACGTTATGCGTTATAACGTAATAGTATATAAGGTTATACTTCATATAGTGATGCAATATAACGTTAAAAGTTATAACGTAATAGTATAAACGTTATACGTCATATAGTGATGCAATAATACGTTATACGTCATATAGAGATGCAATATGACGTTATACGTTATAACGTAATAGTCTATATATTTATACGTCATATAGTGATGCAATATAATGTTATACGTCATATAGTGGTGCAATATATGGTTATGCGTAATAACGTAATAGTATATAACGTTATACTTCACATAGTGATGGAATATATAGTTGTACCTTATAACGTAATAGTATATGACGTTATACGTCGTATAGTGGTGCAATATAACGTTGTTAGTGATATAGTGATGCAATATAACGTTATACGTTATAACGTAATAGTATATATCATTATACGTTATATAGAGATGCAATATAACGTTATAAGTGATAGAGTGATGCAATATATCGTTATACCTTATAACTTAATAGTATATAACGTTACACGTCATATAGTGATGCAGTATATCGTTATACGTTATAACGTAATAGTATATAACGTTATACGTCATATAGTGATGCAATAATACGTTATACGTCATATAGAGATGCAATATGACGTTATACGTTATAACGTAATAGTCTATATATTTATACGTCATATAGTGATGCAATATAATGTTATACGTCATATAGTGGTGCAATATATGGTTATGCGTAATAACGTAATAGTATATAACGTTATACTTCACATAGTGATGGAATATATAGTTGTACCTTATAACGTAATAGTATAATACGTTATACGTCATATAGTAATGCAATATAACGTTATAAGTTATAACGTAATAGTATAAACGTTATACATCATATAGTCATGCAATATAACGTTATAAGTGATATAGTGATGCAATATAACGTTACACGTCATATAGAGATGCAATATAATGTTATACGTTATAACGTAATAGTCTATATCGTTATACGTCATATAGAGATGCAATATAACGTTATAAGTGATATAGTGATGCAATATATCGTTATACCTTATAACGTAAGAGTATATAACGTTATACGTCATATAGTGATGCAATATAAAGTGATACGTCACATAGTGATGCAATATATCTTTATGCGTTATAACGTAATACTATATAACGTTATACTTCACATAGTGATGGAATATATAGTTAAACCTTATAACGTAATAGTCTATATCGTTATACGTCATATAGTGATGCAGTATAACGTTATGCGTTATAACGTAATAGTATATAACGTTAGACATCATATAGTGATGCAATATATCGTTATACGTTATAACGTAATAGTCTATATCGTTATACGTCATATAGTGATGCAATATAACGTT
This sequence comes from Bombus affinis, assembly GCF_024516045.1. NCBI lineage: Eukaryota > Metazoa > Arthropoda > Insecta > Hymenoptera > Apidae > Bombus > Bombus affinis. The sequence continues at coordinate 388,563 of NW_026108851.1, forward strand.
ATGCGTTATAACGTAATAGTATATAAGGTTATACTTCATATAGTGATGCAATATAACGTTAGAAGTTATAACGTAATAGTATAAACGTTATACGTCATATAGTGATGCAATAATACGTTATACGTCATATAGAGATGCAATATAACGTTATACGTTATGACGTAATAGTATATAACGTTATACGTCATATAGTGGTGCCATATATCGTTATACGTTATAACGTAATAGTCTATATCGTTATACGTCATATAGTGATGCAGTATAACGTTATGCGCTATAACGTAATAGTATATAACGTTAGACATCATATAGTGATGCAATATATCGTTATACGTTATAACGTAATAGTCTATATCGTTATACGTCATATAGTGATGCAGTATAACGTTATAGGTCATAACGTAATAGTATACAACGTTATACGTCACAGAGTAATGCAATATGTCGCTATACGTTATAACGTAATACTCCGTAACATGATACGTTATATAGTGATACAATATAACGTTATACGTTATACCATAATAGAATATAACGTTATACGTCATATAGTGAAGCAATATAACGTTATACGTTATAACGTAATAGTCTATATCGTTATACGTCATATAGCGATGCAATATAACGTTATGCGTTATAACGTAATAGTATATAAGGTTATACTTCATATAGTGATGCAATATAACGTTAAAAGTTATAACGTAATAGTATAAACGTTATACGTCATATAGTGATGCAATAATACGTTATACGTCATATAGAGATGCAATATGACGTTATACGTTATAACGTAATAGTCTATATATTTATACGTCATATAGTGATGCAATATAATGTTATACGTCATATAGTGGTGCAATATATGGTTATGCGTAATAACGTAATAGTATATAACGTTATACTTCACATAGTGATGGAATATATAGTTGTACCTTATAACGTAATAGTATATGACGTTATACGTCGTATAGTGGTGCAATATAACGTTGTTAGTGATATAGTGATGCAATATAACGTTATACGTTATAACGTAATAGTATATATCATTATACGTTATATAGAGATGCAATATAACGTTATAAGTGATAGAGTGATGCAATATATCGTTATACCTTATAACTTAATAGTATATAACGTTACACGTCATATAGTGATGCAGTATATCGTTATACGTTATAACGTAATAGTATATAACGTTATACGTCATATAGTGATGCAATAATACGTTATACGTCATATAGAGATGCAATATGACGTTATACGTTATAACGTAATAGTCTATATATTTATACGTCATATAGTGATGCAATATAATGTTATACGTCATATAGTGGTGCAATATATGGTTATGCGTAATAACGTAATAGTATATAACGTTATACTTCACATAGTGATGGAATATATAGTTGTACCTTATAACGTAATAGTATAATACGTTATACGTCATATAGTAATGCAATATAACGTTATAAGTTATAACGTAATAGTATAAACGTTATACATCATATAGTCATGCAATATAACGTTATAAGTGATATAGTGATGCAATATAACGTTACACGTCATATAGAGATGCAATATAATGTTATACGTTATAACGTAATAGTCTATATCGTTATACGTCATATAGAGATGCAATATAACGTTATAAGTGATATAGTGATGCAATATATCGTTATACCTTATAACGTAAGAGTATATAACGTTATACGTCATATAGTGATGCAATATAAAGTGATACGTCACATAGTGATGCAATATATCTTTATGCGTTATAACGTAATACTATATAACGTTATACTTCACATAGTGATGGAATATATAGTTAAACCTTATAACGTAATAGTCTATATCGTTATCCGTCATATAGTGATGCAGTATAACGTTATGCGTTATAACGTAATAGTATATAACGTTAGACATCATATAGTGATGCAATATATCGTTATACGTTATAACGTAATAGTCTATATCGTTATACGTTATAACGTAATATTCTATATCGTTATACGTCATGTAGTGGTGGAATATGTTGTTATACGTTATAACATAATAGTATATAACGTTATACTTCACATAGTGATGGAGTATATAGTAATACCTAATAACGTAGTAGTATATAACGATGCAGTATAACGTTATAGTTTATAGCGTAATAGTATATAACGTTATATGTCACATAGTAATGCATTATGTCGTTATACGTTATAACGTAATAGTCTATATCGTTATACGTCATATAGTGATGCAATATAACGTTATGCGTTATAACGTAATAGTATATAAGGTTATACTTCATATAGTGATGCAATATAACGTTAGAAGTTATAACGTAATAGTATAAACGTTATACGTCATATAGTGATGCAATAATACGTTATACGTCATATAGAGATGCAATATAACGTTATACGTTATGACGTAATAGTATATAACGTTATACGTCATATAGTGGTGCCATATATCGTTATACGTTATAACGTAATATTATATAACGTTATACTTCATATAGTGATGGAATATATAGTTATACCTTATAACGTAGTAGTATATAACGTTATACGTCATATAGTGATGCAGTATAACGTTATAGGTTATAACGTAGTAGTCTATATCGTTATACGTCATATAGTGATGGAATATATAGTTATACCTTATAATGTAGTAGTATATAACGTTATACCTCATATAGTGATGCAGTATAACGTTATAGGTTATAACGTAATAGTATATAACGTTATACGTCACATAGTAATGCAATATGTCGCTATACGTTATAACGTAACACTCCATAACATTATACGTTATATAGTGATACTGTTACGTTTCGCTATCCAAATTTTGAAATTTTAAACAATGTAGTAGTCGCTGCCACCAGAAACAGTGTAAGGACTGTTTCAATTAGATATTTCTGGTTAGATTATGTAGCGTTGATCGGAGTTTAGGCCACTGGTCAACAATCTCCACGTTTCGGCTAATCTGCTATGCGCAGGAATACTAGCACGGGAGAGGATTGTTTGGAATAAACAATTATATTATAAATAATTATTACTGGCGGAATTAATGACGAATTATACTAATCATTGATATTATTTATTATTTTAATTATTAATTATTAATAATAATTAAAGTTGACTCACCTGACGTTGGCCTCCGCTGATGAACGGGCAGACCGCTGGGGTGATTCCGGTTTTACAAAGATCGACACTTCTATAATTTTTCGTTTTAATCTTTATTTAATTTGAACAGTGTAAACAACAGTGTGTCCGGACGTGTTTAACTATTCGACATTCTAACACAAAAACTTGTGCCAACTATTGTTTTAATTCTAACTGACTAATAACAATTGTTTTATAATTCGAACTGACTAATAACATTTATATCTCGTAATTCTCAAACTCGAACTGGAACGAACAATTATTCTCTAATCCTAACTTAAATTCTAATTAAATCAACTGAACGAACTGATATCAGACTCACTCAAATTCAATTGAACGACTAACAATTACTCTCCTTATTTTCGCTAAATTCTCCTGAACCAACTAATCACAATTGCTCTATCCTATTTCTTTATTCTAACTGAATTACTCTTCTTTAATTTCGTTAAATTCTCCCGAACGCTAACAATTTCTCTGACTATATTCTAACTGAACCAACTAATGGCAGTTACTCTCTTTTCACAATTACTCTGATTGTTCTAACTGAACCACTAACAATTAATCGCTAACGCTAACGCTAACAATTAATCTGACTCTTCTTTATTTTTCGCTAAATTCTCCCGAACGCTAACAATTACTCTCTTCTATTCCTTTATTCAACTGACCCGCTAACAATTACTCTGATTTGAATTGTGTCGCTACGCTTTTTATAATGACATCCCCAATGGGATGACAGTCACGTGACAGTTCGTTCCGGTGGGGATCGCAATGCTGCAGGTTTTTAGAGTTTCCATGAGAGAACGTGGAGTTTGATGATTACAGGTTATGTTGAGTCATGGACACAAAAGCGTCCGCACCTGTGCGAACTGTGTGAGTGTGTTTTTAGTATTCTGTCTCGTTTCGCATGTTGTTTGTTTCCTTAAACTTGTGAATTTGTTTTAGCGCAAGAGGAAGATGATATGTGAATGGTACGAGATGACGTGATCGACGTGCGTGTGTGAATATGTGCGAAGGATGATGCTGAAGGGGCGGTTTTCCACCCAAGTAGGCACAGTGGCACCTTCGTTGGCGTCGTGTCCTGATGATCTATTGACAATTTGGTTTTATTTGACAATATGAGATATGTTTTGCTCCTTGTAGATTTATATGTCCATATTTGCTATATATTAAATCGTGTATATTTTATATTACTTTCTTGTTATTAGGTTATTAGTTGTGTAACTCCAGTTTCTGATCTATGGAAAGTGGTGAAACGTCTTCACGAAATACAATTTCATTCGTTTTCCTCCCTTGCATTGGCACGCTGTGAGTGGTGCCGACTTCCAAATGAGGTTTGTGCATCTTGATTATTATGCGTTTAATGATAGATACGGAGGTATCTTTGTCAGAGGTTCCCATGCGGACTGTCTCGGTGTGTATCTTGTTATGATTTCTTTTATTTAGTTCATCCTGCTTCTTTCGTGTTTTATTCACTGCATATGATATTTCAGTGCAAGAAAAAGAAGAATTGTAAAGAATCCGTAAGTGGCCCTAGAAGACGCAGTCATCGTGTGAGGTGTTGTCGGCAGGAACAAAGAGTCGAAGTTGTTGAAGAAGTCGTGGGACATTTGTATTGTTTCCCGTTATATACAACGCTATTTCACATATCTATGTATATATATATTATTATATTATTATATATTATTATACTAAATCTTCAGTTGGTTTACTTGAATGTTCAGTAATGTAATTTTTACAAGGTGGTTTTGTATATTAGATGAGTAGTTGTTCGATATAATAATATGTGTATATATATATACATTTCACAATGTAATTTTCCATTATGTAAAATATATATATGCATATGTATATTTGCGCGTATTGTTATTCTCATTGTTTCTCGGATCGTTAATTGGTTGAATATTCCATAATGTGGATTTCGTATATAATTCTCTAGGTTCGTAGAAATGTAATTCTATATATTTATTTCTTTGCGTTTTAATGGTTTAATAACGTATACATACATATATATATATATGTCGGATTAAAGTCAGGATTATGGGGTTGGGCGTTTAATGAATTTTCATTGGAATTAGCCATTGCCGTCATACAATGGAGAGTTTATTAGCACGAGCTTATTAACAAGATTACGCACTAGTGATGATGACCTTAGGTTCGAAACGAATCCGCAGTCACGGGATGGTAAACGTATGTTCTCGCACAGTTCAAGTCTAACTCTTTATTAACTAGATGTGATGTATTCGCTGGTTGTAAGGTGGCACTGTCATTCGTCGATGAGATCGTACGAAAGAATGAATCTCCGTCTCGACGATGTCGTCGAGGAAAACTATATTGGGTGGGTCTAAGGATATGAGATCCTCGGATTCGTCAAAGAAAGCTTTCGTTCCAAAGGAGAGGGAAATTAGCGCTGTTGCTAATTGGTCGATCTCCATATCGGCGTTTTGAAAGAGATGCTGGCCGCCCTTGAGGGGAGGTTGTTGACGGGGGGCAACGCTCGTGGAGGATAGGTTTCTCCTATCTTCCCGTAGTTGCGACAAAGTCTATTTGACGGACTTCGCTTGACTAAATCTTAAGATCTATAGCGGGTCCTTACGTTAACTAAACATACGCCACAAAGGCATGCCGACACCCGGCGATCATCTTACCCGAAGGACAAAATCTGCGTGTGGCGGGCCGCGGGATAGAAACTATTGAAGTATTTACTGCCACGTATCGCTACGACTATTTCTTTTAAGGAGAGGTATAGAGTTACTCTGTGCCTTTGTTAGATAAAACGTTCATCCCTTTGACCGCGGCTACGTTCGGCGACTGATTGTCGCCTCGAGCCCAAGCTCATGATCATAAATCTCGAACAATCGGAGCGGCATTCGTTTAATCCAAGTTACAGAGTTGCGGTATTCCCGCGAATCCAAGGAAGAGCTCCGGCGTTCTTTCATCTCCGACACGGCCATTCTGACTATCACACGTCCTCGGGTGTAGCTACAATATTGAGAGTTTTCTTAACGTTAGTCTCGGTACAATTAACATTGTTTACAATTTAACTTAATGTCTAAATAAGCTGAGGGTCCAGTGTAACAATAAAATTTTGTTCGGAGGTTTGACAACAAAAGGAATAGAAGAGAACATGAATTAGTAACGTTGTAATTAATATTGGAAGTGCTAGTTGCATCCTGTGGGTTATCAGTCGGGTCATAACGGCGAAATGGACCAGTCTCGATTTCGTACCCCAATGGATCTCGTTTTTCTAGATCGCACGACCGCACCAAACTTCGTAACGCTGTAGCTCATGGTGCGCGTGAACACATCACTTGCGCCTTTACCGAGCTTCATAACATACTCCGTAAGGTGCTACGGTCTTTGTGCTAAGGATCTTCCGAGATCGAGGTACTCATGTCGTCGTGGTCACTGTTATTGCCGTTACTACCGACGTCTAACTCAGCGGAAACGCGACTGTCCGGCATTTTTCTTAATCTGTCGTGACTGTCTTTATACGATCGTTTACCGTCTAGCGTTTTTAGAATATATCTATCTCCTTCCAAAATCTCGGTTATTACAAATGGACCCTTGAATTTCGGCTCTAGCTTGGTTTGGTTTCTTTCCTCGTTCTTACGTAGTACGAAGTCGCCGAGGTTAAACCTAACCACTTTAGCTTTGTTCCTATCAAATCTTTCTTTGTCGTATTGGGCGTTACTTTCTATGTTCTGTACGGCCTGCTGCCTTACATCGGAGATATCGACTTCTTTTTCTTCAATATTGTCGGGTAGCAATAGGTCATACGGTCTCGCCGATCTACCGATTAGTAGTTGTAAGGGGCTCGAATTAGTCACGCGGTTGACGGTGCAGTTCAACGCTAGCTGCATTTCCCCAATCGCGTCTTGCCACGGCCGCCCGGTCGTCTCTACTGTCGTGAACATATTTTTCAACGTGCCCATAACACGTTCTACTTGTCCGTTAGCCCTACTGGCACCGGTCGCTATCAAGTGAACTTTAATTCGTTTGCTTTCGCAGAACTCGCGAAATTCTTTACCCGTAAAACACCTTCCCTGGTCCGCTATTATCCGACAGGGACTCCCGAATAAAAATATAGCGGGTTTAAGCGCTTTAATGGTGTTAAAAGAATCTATCCTACGAGTATGATGCAGGTATACGAATTTAGTGAAGGCGTCGATCAACACAATGACGTACTCCTTCGAATCGCTTTTACCACTCAGCTTGCCCGTTATATCCATGTGGACCGTGTGCCAAGGTATGCTAGCCTTGGGTATGGGATGCAGTTCGGCTTGTATCTTACCTGAACTAGCCTTCGAAACTCTACAAGCATGGCAGTTCTCTACGAACTTGCGAACGTACTTCGCCATTCCTTCGAACCAGTAATACTCGTACAGTTTCTCGAGCGTCTTATCCCAACTCAAGTGCATAATTGACTGATGCACATGGTTAATAACGGACCACCTAAACCCTCTTGGAACAATAGGTAAACTGAGAGTCCTGCCTCTTCTTTGAATTTTCCGGCGGAGAGTACCGGACCGTAATTCGTAAGTATTCGCGATGTCTTCCGCGAGCTCATCATTTTGCAATTTTTCGACAATTCCCGAAATTTGGGGGTCACGACGTTGTTCGGCTAGTAGCCAGTCTTCCGAAATTTCGGCCAGATTAACCATTTTCTCTTTGATTTTGTCGAATCTAATAGGGTCAACGCCTGTGGGATTTCGCGAAAAGAAATCTACGTGGGCCATTCGCTTGCCCTCCCGATACACAATGTCGAAGGTAAACGTTTGCAAGTAAGCCCACCACCTGTGTACCCTGTCATTCAAATGTACTTTGCTCTTAGACGCCTTTAGTGAATTGCAGTCCGTGACGACAAGAAATTCCCGTCCGTGCAGGTAGTGGCGGAAATGTTTTATGGCGTTTACAACAGCTAATGTTTCGAGTTCATAAGAGTGATATCTGGATTCCGTGAGGCTGGTTCTTTTACTATAGTATTCTACTACTCGATTTTTACCTTCCACCTTGTGCATCAAAATAGCCCCAAATCCTTCGGAGCTAGCATCGGTATGTAATTCTATTGGGTAATTGGGGTCAAATAGCATTAACACCGGTGCGTCGGTCAGAACGGAGATTACCTCTTGTCTTATTTTTTCGTGCCTGTCCGCCCATGTTATATTTTTACTGCCGGACGTAAGCGCGTATAAGGGTTTTAACAATTGTGAAAATTTAGGGATGAACTTCCGAAAGTACGAGGCTAGCCCTATGAACTGCCTGAGCTGTGTGACGGTCGTCGGCGCGGGTAGGGAGCTTAAGGCATATACTTTACCCGGGTTGGGACGGACTTCTCCGTTCTGGATTACGTATCCCAAATAAAGTATCGACGTCTTCAGGAAAGAGCACTTAGAAAAGTTAAACGAAAACCCGGCGTTTACAAGGGTACTTAACACGATGTCCAACCTCTCTAAGGCTTGATCTATTGAGTCGGCGATAATTAGGACGTCATCCAAATAGACAACGACGTAGGAATACGCAAGGTCACCCAGGGCATTGAAAATGGCCCTCTGAAAAACAGACGGTGCATTTTTCAATCCGAACGGCATCGTTACGTACTCGTACTGCCCGTCGGGTGTAACGAACGCCGTGTATTCCGCCGAATTAGGATGTATAGGAATTTGGTGGAACCCGCTGGCCATGTCCAGGCTAATGAAGTATTTCGCCGTTTGTAACCTCGCGATTTGGTCCGCGATAAGGGGTAGGGGGTACCGGTCCGCGACCGTATTCTTATTCAACGCTCGAAAATCTACGCACAATCTATCCGAACCGTCCTTTTTCTTCACGAGTAGCATGGGGCTCGCGAACGGCGAATTGCTAGGTCTTATAATGTTAGCTCTGAGTAGTTCGCTGATTCGCGCTCGTACGATTCTCCGCTCTTCCTCGCTAAGTCTATAGGGGCTTCTTTGGACGGTGATGTTAGGGTCGATCAACCGTATTTCTAATTGACCCGTATTTACGCGGGTACGTGGGAAACCCGTGATGAACGAGTTTTTGAATCTGCCGAGAATGGAAATCTATCGGTCTTTATCGTCGCCGAGTACCTCGGTGTCTACATCATTGAGATCGATCGCAGGTTCGGCGATATTATTACAGACATTAACCGTTTTCGACTTACAAATATCGAGGCTATTGCGCGTCATGAGTACGTCGAAGCCTTGGCTTAAAATTTCGCACCCAATAATAATATCGTGTTTTAAGTAATTGTCGGCAAGGACGTGAAAAATTACCTCCAGTGTAAGACCGCTGATACATACGGCGGACAGAATTTGGGTCGTACTCTTAACGCAAGTGTTCCCAATTCCACGCATTACTACTATCTCGGTCGTTCTCTTGCCGGAAAATTTTGAAGCTACCGATTCTTTGATTAATGAGCATTCAGCTCCGGAATCAAAACAAAACAGGAACGACTCACCCTCGTGACTTAATTTACCGGTCGGGGCCTCCACCACACAGAAGTTAACCTGTCGCTCCTCTTTCGTAGCAGGGTTTCCTCTACGTCAGGTCGGGCAGTTGGGCGCGATGTGGCCCTCGTCGTTACACCTGTAGCAGGACACCTTCGAAGACGTGGCAGCCCGGTTTTCCCCTGATTTTCGATTGCGTTTCTCCGCCTCCAGTCTTGTCCTCTCGCGGCACTCAGATGCTTTATGTCCGTGTCTACCACAGTGATAGCACTTGTGTCGGGAGTCAGAAGGCTTATGCCGTTTAGCTTCGGGACTCGCGGAGGAGTTGCTTACTGAAGACGCCGGCCTCTTCACAGAATCGGAGAGCACTGTCATTTCGCCTGTGAGCTGGTCCTCGGTCTTGATATCGTTCGTGAGTGCTATCCGTAGGACGCGCTGGTCCTGTGAACCTATATGAAGGAGCACGGTAGAGTTGACTATCTCGTCCTTGGTACACCTTTCCCACCTCGCCATCAGGAAGGAACGTAAACGGCTGCTGTAATCTCCCAGGGTTTCACCCTCCAGTCGTGCTTGGTTTTTCATCTTCCATAGCGCCGTGGCGGCTGTCTCTTTCCCACCAAAGCGTGTAAGGAAACGGTCTTTAAACTTTGGCCAAGAGGAAATTTGAGTAGCAAGTACTTGTGTAAGCCACTGCGCTGCCGAGCTTTCTAGAGCGGCACTCAAGGCACAAAGTAGCGCACTGCCTTGCAAAGGTTTTTCTTCCATGATCACGTCAACAGTCGCACACCATGCGGCTGGGTCAGAACCCAAGCTTCCGGGGTTAAAACGCGGAAGCGGCACGATCGTAGATGTTTCACTCGGTCTTTGCTCTCGCGGCTGAGTTATCTGGCGCATGATGGCCATGAGTTGTTCCATCGTTACGTATCCATCGTTACGTATGGCCCTGATCCCACTTCTGATGTCGGATTAAAGTCAGGATTATGGGGATGGGCGTTTAATAAATTTTCGTTGGAATTATCCATTGCCGTGATACAATGGAGAGATTATTAGCACGGGCTTATTAACAAGATTACGCACTAGTGATGATGACCTTAGGTTCGACACGAATCCGCGGTCACGGGATGATAAACGTATGTTCTCGCACAGTTCAAGTCTAACTCTTTGTTAACTAGATGTGAGGTATTCACTGGTTGTAAGGTGGTACTGTCACTCGTCGATGAGATCGTACGAAAGAATGAATCTCCGTCTCGACGATGCCGTCGAGGAAAACTATAATGGGTGTGTCTAAGGACATGAGATCCTCGGATTCGTCAAAGAAAACTTTCGTTCCAAAGGAGAGGGAAATTAGCGCTGTTGCTAATTGGTCGATCTCCATATCGGCGTTTTGAAAGAGATGCTGGCCGCCCTTGAGGGGAGGTTGTTGACGGGGGGCATCGTTCGTGGAAGATAGGTTTCTCCTATCTTCCCGTAGTTGCAACAAAGTCTATTTGACGGACTTCGCATTACTAAATCTTAAGATCTATAGCGGGTCCTCACGTTAGCTAAACATACGCCACAAAGGCATGCCGACACCCGGCGATCATCTTACCCGGAGGACAAAATCTGCGTGTGGCGGGCCGCGGGATAGAAACTATTGAAGTATTTACTGCCACGTATCGCTACGACTATTTCTTTTAAGGAGAGGTATAGAGTTACTCTGTGCCTTTGTTAGATAAAACGTTCATCCCTTTGACCGCGGCTACGTTCGGCGACTGATTGTCGCCTCGAGCCCAAGCTCATGATCATAAATCTCGAACAATCGGAGCGGCATTCGTTAAACCAAGTTACAGAGTTGCGGTATTCCCGCGAATCCAAGGAGGAGCTCCGGCGTTCTTTCATCTCCGACATACATATATATATATATATATATATATATATATATATATATATATATACATGTATATACATATATATACATGTATATACATATATATATATTATGAATTTTTCCCAAAGATACGCGTACGCATGTGTATATCTATATATGTGTGTGTCGCAGAGTAATCTTGTATACAATTTTCACTTTTATTAGAATGCTGATGTAGTGTAGTATATTTTATTTCTTTATATTTTATTAGATTACCAATTATCAGATTCACGAAGTAGGTCACACACACAGATATCCATACACGTGTGTGTATATACATGTGTTTTCGCAGAGAAATCTCATACATTTGAATCGCGGCTTGTTTTATTTATTGGTTCATTTAATTATTTCATTTTATTTGTATTTTATATGTCATTGCTGATTGGTTGTAGTGTTTCTTCTTATTGATTCATTTATTTCATTTTGATTGTCTGTCGTATAATTCTTTTTATTTTGATTGGTTAGTTATTAGTTAATTTATTATTAGTGGTCGTGTTTAATTATTCATAAGTTATGGTTCGTGGCGTCACGTGCGGAACGCGGGGACGTGACAATACAATATACGTTATACGTTAAACGTAATAGTATATAACGTTATACTTGATATAGTGATGCAATATAACGTTATACGTTATAACGTAATAGTATATAACGTTATACGTCATATGGTGGTGCAATGTATCGTTATTCGTTATAACGTAACAGTATATGACGTTATACGTCATATAGTAATGCAATATACGTTGTAAGTGATATAGTGATGCAATATATCGTTATACGTTATAAATTAATAGTATATAACGTCATACGTCATATAGAGATGCAATATAACGTTATACGTATAACGTAATAGTCCATATCGTTATACTTCACATAGTGATGGAATATATCGTTATACGTCATATAGTGGTGCAATATGTCGTTATGCGTTATAAAGTAATAGTATATAACGTTATACGTCATATAGTGGTGCAATATAACGTTATACGTCCATATAGAGATGCAATATAATGTTATACGTTATAACGTATTATTCTATATTGTTATACGTCAAATAGAGATGAAGTATAACGTTATAGGTTATAACGTCATAGTATATAACGTTATACGTCACATAGTAATGCAATATGTCGCTATACGTTATAACGTAATACTCCGTAACGTTATACGCGATATAGTGATGCAATATAACGTTATACGTTATAACGTAACAGTATATGACGTTATACGTAGTATAGTGATGCAATATATCGTTATACGTCATATAGTGTTGCAATATATCGTTATGCGTTATAACGTAATATTTATACGTATATTTATAACGTAATATTATAACGTAATATAACGTTATACTTCACATAGTGTGGAATATATATTTATACCTTATAACGCAATAGTATATAACGTTCTACGTCATATAGTGGTGCAATATATCGTTATATGTTATGACGTAATAGTATAGTAACGTTATACGTCACATAGTAATGCATTATGTCGCTATACGATATAACGTAATACTCCATAACGTTATACGTGATATAGTGATGCAATAGATCGTTATACGTTATAACGTAATAGTATATAACGTTCTACGTCATATAGTGGTGCAATATATCGTTATACGCTATAGCGTAACAGTATATAACGTTATATGTCACATAGTAATGCACTATGTCGTTAGACGTTATAACGTAATACTCCGCAACGTTACAAGTGATATAATGATGCAATATAACGTTATACGTTATAACGTAAGAGTATATGACGTTATACGTCGTATAGTGATGCAATATAGCGTTATACGTTATAACGTAATAGTCTATATCGCTATACGTCATATAGTGATGCAATATAACGTTATACGTTATAACGTAATAGTATATAACATTATATGTCATATGGTGGTGCAATGTATCGTTATTCGTTATAACGTAACAGTATATGACGTTATACGTCATATAGTAATGCAATATAACGTTGTAAGTGATATAGTGATGCAATATATGGTTATACGTTACAAACTAATAGTATATAACGTCATACGTCATATAGAGATGCAATATAACGTTATACGTTGTAACGTAATAGTCTATATCGTTATACTTCACATAGTGATGGAATATTTCGTTATACGTCATATAGTGGTGCAATATGTCGTTATGCGTTATAAAGTAATAGTATATAACGTTATACGTCATATAGTGGTGCAATATAACGTTATACGTCATATAGAGATGCAATATAACGTTATACGTTATAACGTAATAGCATATATAGTTATACGTCATATAGTTGTGCAATATATCGTTATGCGTTATAAGGTAATAGTATATAACGTTATACTTCACATAGTGATGGAATATATAGTTATACCTTGTAACGTAATAGTATATAACGTTATACGTCATATAGTGGTGCAGTATAACGTTATAGGTAATAACGTAATAGCCTATATCGTTATACGTCATATCGTGATGCAATATAGCGTTATACGTTATAACGCAAAATTATATGACGTTATACGCCATATAGCGAAGCAATATAAAGGGATACGTCATATAGAGAAGAAATATAACGGTATACGTTATAACGTAATAGTGTATAACGTTATACGTCATATAGAGATGCAGTATAACGTTATAGGTTATAACGTAATAGTATATAACGTTATACGTCACATAGTGATGCAATATAACGTTATGCGTCATATAGTTATGCAATGTCGCGTTATACGTTACAACGTAAGAGTATGTATCGTTAGACATCATATAGTGATGCAATATAAAGTGATACGTCATATAGTGGTGCAATATACCGTTATACGCTGTAACGTAATAGTATATAACGTTATACGTCATATAGTGATGCAGTATAACGTTATAGGTTATAATGTAATAGTCTATATCGTTATACGTCATATAGTGATGCAATATAGCGTTATACGTTATAACGTAATAATATATAACGTTGGACACCATATAGTGATGCAATATATCGTTATGCGTTATAACGTAATATTTATACGTATATTTATAACGTAATATTATAATGTAATATAACGCTATACTTCACATAGTGATGGAATATATATTTATACCTTATAACGCAATAGTATATAACGTTCTACGTCATATAGTGGTGCAATATATCGTTATATGTTATAACGTAATAGTATATAACGTTATACGTCACATAGTAATGCATTATGTCGCTATACGATATAACGTAATACTCCATAACGTTATACGTGATATAGTGATGCAATGTAACGTTATGCCTTATAACGTAATAGTACATAACGTTATACGTCATATAGTGATGCAATAATACGTTATACGTCATATAGAGATGCAATATAACGCTATAAGTGATATAGTGATGCAATATATGGTTATACGTTATAAACTAATAATATATAACGTCATACGTCATATAGAGATGCAATATAACGTTATACGTTGTAACGTAATAGTCTATATCGTTATACTTCACATAGTGATGGAATATATCGTTATACGTCATATAGTGGTGCAATATGTCGTTATGCGTTATAAAGTAATAGTATATAACGTTATACGTCATATAGTGGTGCAATATAACGTTATACGTCATATAGTGATGCAGTATAACGTTATAGGTTATAATGTAATAGTCTATATCGTTATACGTCATATAGTGATGCAATATAGCGTTATACGTTATAACGTAATAGCATATAACGTTATACGTCATATATAGTGATGCAATATACCGTTATACGATATAACGTAATAGTATATAACGTTATACGTCATATAGTGATGCAATATAAAGTTACACGTCATATAGAGATGCAATATAATGTTGTACGTCATATAGCGATGAAATATAACGTTATACGTTATAACGTAATAGTATATGACGTTATACGTCACATAGTGATGCAATATAATGTTATGCGTCATATAGTTATGCAATGTAGCGTTATACGTTATAACGTAATAGTATATAACGTTAGACATCATATAGTGATGCAATATATCGTTATACGTTATAACGTAATAGTATATAACGTTATACATCATATAGTGATGCAGTATAACGTTATAGGGTATAACGTAATAGTATATAACGTTATACGTCACATAGTAATGCAATATGTCGCTATACGTTATAACGTAATGCTCCATAACATTATACGTTATATAGTGATACAATATAACGCTATACGTTATAACGTAATGGTATATAACGTTATACGTCATATAGTGATGCAGTATGATGTTATAGGATATAACGTAATAGTCTATATCGTTATACGTCATATTGTGAAGAATTATATCGTTATCCGTTATAACGTAATACTATATAACGTTATACGTCATATAGTGATGCAATATAAAGTTACACGTCATATAGAGATGCAATATAATGTTGTACGTCATATAGCGATGAAATATAACGTTATACGTTATAACGTAATAGTATATGACGTTATACGTCACATAGTGATGCAATATAATGTTATGCGTCATATAGTTATGCAATGTAGCGTTATACGTTATAACGTAATAGTATATAACGTTAGACATCATATAGTGATGCAATATATCGTTATACGTTATAACGTAATAGTATATAACGTTATACATCATATAGTGATGCAGTATAACGTTATAGGGTATAACGTAATAGTATATAACGTTATACGTC
The DNA here is from genome assembly GCF_024516045.1 of Bombus affinis. Classification (NCBI taxonomy): domain Eukaryota; kingdom Metazoa; phylum Arthropoda; class Insecta; order Hymenoptera; family Apidae; genus Bombus; species Bombus affinis. The sequence continues at coordinate 404,762 of NW_026108851.1, forward strand.
ACATAGTAATGCAATATGTCGCTATACGTTATAACGTAATGCTCCATAACATTATACGTTATATAGTGATACAATATAACGCTATACGTTATAACGTAATGGTATATAACGTTATACGTCATATAGTGATGCAGTATGATGTTATAGGATATAACGTAATAGTCTATATCGTTATACGTCATATTGTGAAGAAATATATCGTTATCCGTTATAACGTAATACTATATAACGTTATACGTCATATTGTGATGCAATATATCGTTATACCTTATAACGTAATAGTATATAACGTTATACGTCATATTGTGATGCAAATAGCGTTAGACGTAATAACGTAATAGTATATGACGTTATACGTCACATAGTGATGCAATATAATGTTATGCGTCATATAGTTATGCAATGTAGCGTTATACGTTATAACGTAATAGTATATAACGTTAGACATCATATAGTGATGCAATATATCGTTATACGTTATAACGTAATAGTATATAACGTTATACATCATATAGTGATGCAGTATAACGTTATAGGGTATAACGTAATAGTATATAACGTTATACGTCACATACTAATGCAATATGTCGCTATACGTTATAACGTAATGCTCCATAACATTATACGTTATATAGTGATACAATATAACGCTATACGTTATAACGTAATGGTATATAACGTTATACGTCATATAGTGATGCAGTATGATGTTATAGGATATAACGTAATAGTCTATATCGATATACGTCATATTGTGAAGAATTATATCGTTATCCGTTATAACGTAATACTATATAACGTTATACGTCATATTGTGATGCAATATATCGTTATACCTTATAACGTAATAGTATATAACGTTATACGTCATATTGTGATGCAAATAGCGTTAGACGTAATAACGTAATAGTATATAACGTTATATATCATATAATGATGCAATATATCGTTATTAGTTGTAACGTAATAGTATAAACGCTATACATCATATAGTGATGCAATATAACGCTATAAGTGATATAGTGACGCAATATAACGATATGGGTTATAGCGTAATAGTATAAATCGTTATACGATATAAGGTAATACTCTATAACGCTATACGTTATAACGTAGTAGTTCATAACGTTATTCGTCATATAGGGATGCTATATAACGTCATACGTTACATAGTGATGCAGCATACCGTTATACCTTATAACGTAATAGTATATAACGTTATACGTCATATAGTGATGCAAATAGCGTTAGACGTAATAACGTAATAGTATATAACGTTATACATCATATAGTGATGCTATATAACGTTATACGTGATAACGTAATAGTATAAACGTTATGCGTCATATAGTGGCGAAATATAACGTCATACGTCACATAGTGATGCAATATATCGTTATACCTTATAACGAATAGTATATAAAGTTATGCGTCATATAGTGATGCAATATAACGTTATAAGTGATATAGTGATGCAAAATAACGTTATACGTTATAACGTAACGGTATATGACGTTATACGTCATATAGTGATGCAATATAACGTTATAAGTGATATAGTGATGCAATATAACGATATGGGTTATAGCGTAATAGTATAAATCGTTATACGATATAAGGTAATACTCTATAACGCTATACGTTATAACGTAGTAGTTCATAACGTTATTCGTCATATAGGGATGCTATATAACGTCATACGTTACATAGTGATGCAGCATACCGTTATACCTTATAACGTAATAGTATATAACGTTATACGTCATATAGTGATGCAAATAGCGTTAGACGTAATAACGTAATAGTATATAACGTTATACTTCATATAGTGATGCTATATAACGTTATACGTGATAACGTAATAGTATAAACGTTATGCGTCATATAGTGGCGAAATATAACGTCATACGTCACATAGTGATGCAATATATCGTTATACCTTATAACGAATAGTATATAAAGTTATGCGTCATATAGTGATGCAATATAACGTTATAAGTGATATAGTGATGCAAAATAACGTTATACGTTATAACGTAACGGTATAAGACGTTATACGTCATATAGTGATGCAATATACCGTTATAAGTGATATAGTGATGCAATATAACGTTATGGGTTATAACGTAATAATATAAACCGTTATACGATATAAGGTAATACTCTATAACGCTATACGTTATAATGTAGTAGTTCATAACGTTATTCGTCATATAGGGATGCTATATAACGTCATATGTTACATAGTGATGCAGCATACCGTTATACCTTATAACGTAATAGTATATAACGTTATACGTCATATAGTGATGCAAATAGCGTTAGACGTAATAACGTAATAGTATATAACGTTATACTTCATATAGTGATGCAATATATCGTTATACCTTATAACGTAATAGTATATAAGTTTATACTTCATATAGTGATGCAATATATCGTTACACCTTATAACGTAATAGTATAAAACGTTATACGTCATATAGTGACGCAGTATAACTTTATAGGTTGTAACGTAATACTCCATAACGTTATACGTCATATAGTAAAGCAACATAACGTTATTAGTTCTAACGTAATATTATAAACGCTATACATCATATAGTGATGCAATATAACGTTATAAGTGATATATTGATGCAATATAACGTTAAATGTGACATAGTGATGCAATATAACGTTATGCGTTATAACGTAAGAGTATATAATGTTATACGACACATAGTGATGCAATATATCGTTATACGTTGTAACGTAATACTCCATAACGTTATACGTCACATAGTAATGCAATATGTCGTTATACGTTGTAACAAATGCTCCATAACGTTGTACGTCATATAGTAATGCAATATAACGTTATGCATTATAACGGAATAGTTATAAGGTTATACGTCTCATAGTGATGCAATATATCGTTATACCTTATAACGTAAAAGTATATAACGGTATACGTCACATAGTGGTGCAGTATAACGTTATATGTAATAACGTAATAGTATATAACGTTATGCGTCACATGGTGATGCAGAATAACGTTATAGGTTATAGCGTAATAGTATATAACGTTATACGTCACATAGTAATGCAATATGTAGTCATACGTTATAGCGTAATAGTCTATAACGTTATACGTTATAATGTAATAGTATATGACGTTATGCGTCATATAATGATGCAATGTAACGTTATAAGTGATATAGTGATGCAATATAACGTTATGCGTTATAACGTACTAGTATATAACGTTATAATTCATATAGTGATGCAATATAACGTTATATGTGATATAGTGATGCAATATAATCGTTATAAGTGATATAGTGATGCAATATAACGTTATGCGCTATAACGAAATAGTATAAATCGTTATACGATATAAGGTAATACTCTATAACGCTATACGTTATAACGTAATAGCTCATAACGTTATACGTCATATAGGGATGCTATATAACGTTATAAGTGATATAGGGATGAAATCTAACGTTATACCTTATAACGTAATAGTATATAACGTCATACGTCACATAGTGAAGCAATATATCGTTATGCCTTATAACGTAATAGTATATAGCGTTATACGTCATACAATGATGCAATATAACGTTATACGTTATAACGTAATTGTATATAACGCTATACGTCATATAGAGATGCTATATAACGTTATACGTTATAACGTTATAGTATAAACGTTATACGTCATATAGTACTGAAATATAACGTTATAGGTGACATAATGATGCAATATAACGTTGTCCGTTATAACGTAAAAGTATATAAGGTTATACTTCATATATTGATGCAATATATCGTTATACCTTATAACGTAATAGTATATAACGTTATACGTCATATAGTGGTGCAATATATCGTTATACCTTATAACGTAATAATATATAGCGTTATACGTCACACAGTGATGGAATATATAGTTATACCTAATAACGTAATACTACATAACGTTATACGTCATATAGTAATGCAATATAACGTTATAAGTGATATAGTGGTGCAATATAATGTTCTGCGTTATAACGTAATAGTCTATATCGTTATACGTCATATATTGATGCAATATAAAGTTATACGTCATATAGTGGTGCAATATATCGTTATACGTTATAACGTAATAGTATATAAGGTTACACGTCACACAGTGATGGAAAATATAGTTATATCCTATAACGAATAGTATATAACGTTATGCGTCATATAGTGATGCAGTATAACGTTATTAGTGATATAGTGATGCAATAGCGTTATGCGTTATAAGGTAATAGTATATAAGGTTATACTTCATATAGTGATGCAATATAACGTTATAAGTGATATACTGATGCAATAAAACGTTATGCGTTAATACGTAATACTCCATAACGTTATACGTCATATAGTGGTGCAATATAACGTTATTAGTGATATAGTGATGCAATAGCGTTATGCGTTATAACGTAATAGTATATAAGGTTATACTTCATATAGTGATGCAATATAACGTTATAAGTGATATACTGATGCAATAAAACGTTATGCGTTAATACGTAATACTCCATAACGTTATACGTCATATAGTGGTGCAATATAACGTTATACGTTATAACGTAATAGTATATATCGTTATACGTCATATTGTGAAGAATTATATCGTTATCCGTTATAACGTAATACTATATAACGTTATACGTCATATTGTGATGCAATATATCGTTATACCTTATAACGTAATAGTATATAAGGTTATACTTCATATAGTGATGCAATATATCGTTACACCTTATAACGTAATAGTATATAACGTTATACGTCATATAGTGACGCAGTATAACGTTATAGGTTGTAACGTAATACTCCATAACGTTATACGTCATATAGTAAAGCAACATAACGTTATACGTTATAACAGTTTATAACATTATACATCATATAGTGATGCAGTATAACGTTATAGGTAATAACGTAATAGTATAAATCGTTATACGTTGCAACGTAATACTTCATAACGTTATACGTTATATAGTGATGCAATATAACGTTAAATGTGACATAGTGATGCAATATAACGTTATGCGTTATAACGTAATAGTATAAACCGTTATACGATATAAGGTAATACTCTATAACACTATACGTTATAACGTAATAGTTCATAACGTTATACGTCATATAGGGATGCTATATAACGTTATAAGTGATATAGTGATGCAATATATCGTTATACCTTATGCAGTACAACGTTATAGGTTATACCGTAATAGTATATGACATTGTACGTCATATAGTGGTGCAATATAACGTTATAAGTGCCATAGTGATGCACTATAACGTTATGCGTTATAACGTAATAGTATATAACGTTATACGACACATAGTGATGCAATATATCGTTATACGTTGTAACGTAATACTCCATAACGTTATACGTCATATAGTAATGCAATATAACGTTATACGTTAAAACGTAATACTCCATAACGTTATACGTCATATAGTAATGCAATATGTCGTTATACGTTGTAACGTAATGCTCCATAACGTTGTACGTCATATAGTAATGCAATATAACGTTATACGTTATAACGTAACAGTATAGGACGTTATTCGTCAAATAGTGATGCAATATGTAGTCATACGTTATAGCGTAATAGTCTATAACGTTATACGTTATAATGTAATAGTATATGACGTTATGCGTCATATAATGATGCAATATAACGTTATATCTGATATAGTGATGCAATATAACGTTATAAGTGATATGGTGATGCAATATAACGTTATGCGTTATAACGTAATTGTATAAATCGTTATACGGTATGAGGTAATACTCTATAACGCTATACGTTATAACGTAATAGCTCATAACGTTATACGTCATATAGTAATGCAATATAACGTTATAAGTGATATAGTGATACAATATAACATTTGCTGTATAACGTAATAGTCTATATCGTTATACGTCATATAGTGATGCTATATAACGTTATAAGTGATATAGTGATGCAATATATCGTTATACCTTATAACGTAATAGTATATAACGTTATACGTCATATAGTGATGACGTACAATGTTATAGGTTATAACGTAATAGTATATGACATTATACGTCATATAGTGGTGCAATATAACGTTATAAGTGCCATAGTGATGCACTATAACGTTATGCGTTATAACGTAATAGTATATAACGTTATACGTCACAAAGTGTTGCAATATATCGTTATACCTTATAACGTAATAGTACATAACGTTATAGGTCATATAATGATGCAGTATAACGTTATAGTTTATAACGTAATAGTATATGACGTTATACACCACATAGTAATGCAATATAACGTTATAAGTGATATAGTGATGCAAAATAACGTAAAGCGTTAAAACGTACTAGTATGTAACGTTAAACTTCATATGGTGATGCAATATATCATTAAACCTTATTATGTAATATTATATAACGTTATACGTCATATAGTGATGCAGTATAACGTGATAGGTTATAACGTAACAGTATATATCGTTATACGCCACACTGTAATGCAATATAACGTTTTAAGAGATATAGTGATGCAATATAACGTTATAAGTGATATAGTGATGCAACATAACGTTATGGGTTATAACGTACTATTATATAACGCTATACCTTATAACGTTATAGGTTACAACGTAATAGTATATAACGTAATATGTCCAATAGTAATGAAATATAACGTTATCCATTATAACGCAATAATATATAACGTTATACGTCCTATAATGATGCAACATAACGTTGTGCGTTATAACGTACTAGTATATAACTTTATACTTCATATAGTGATGCAATATATCGTTAAACCTTATAACGTAATAGTATATGACGCTATACGTCATATAGTGACGCAGTACAACGTTACAGGTTATAACGTAATAGTATATAACGTTATACGTCATATAGTGATGCAATATATCGTTATACCTTATAACGTAATAGCATATAAGGTTATACTTCATACATTGGTGCAATATAACGTTATAAGTGATATAGTGATGCAATATAACGTTATAAGTGATATCGTGATGCAATATAACGTTATAGGTTATAACGTAGTAGTATATATCGTTATACGTCACATAGTAATGCAATATATCGTTATACGTTGTAACGTAATACTCCATAACATTATACGTCATATAATAATGCAATATAACGTTATAAGTGATATAGCGATGCAATATAACGTTATAAGTGATATAGTGATGCAATCTAACGTTATACCTTATAACGTAATAGTATATAACGTTATACGTCACATAGTGATGAAATATATCGTTATCCGTTATAGCGTAATAGTATATAACGTTATACGTTAAAACGTAATACTCCATAACGTTATACGTCATATAGTGATGCAATATAACGTTATGCGTTATAACGTACTAGTATATAACGTTACGCCTCATATAGTGAAGCAATATAACGTTATAAGTGATATAGTGATGCAATATAACGTTATACCTTATAACGTAATAGTATATAACGTTATACGTCATATAGTGATGCAGTATAGCGTTATAGGTTATAACGCAATAGTATATAACGTTATACGTCACATAGTCATGCAATATGTCGTTATACGTTGTAACGTAATGCTCCATAACGTTATGCGTCATATAGTAATGCAATATACCGTTATACGTTATAACGTAAAAGTATATGACGTTTTTCGTCATATAGTGATGCAATATGTAGTCATACGTTATAGCGTAATACTCTATAACGTTATAAGTTATAATGTAATAGTATATGACGTTATGCGTCATATAGTGATGCAATATAACGCTATAAGTGATATAGTGTTGCAATATAACGTTATATCTTATAACGTAATAGTATATAACGTTGTACGTCATATAGTGATGCAGTATAACGTTATAGGTTATAACGTAATAGTATATGATGTTATACGTCATATAGTGGTGCAATATATCGTTATACCTTATAATGTAATAGTATATAAGGTTATACTTCATATAGTGATGCAATATATCGTTATACCTTATAACGTAATAGTATATAACGTTATACGTCATATAGTGATGCAGTACAACGTTATAGGTTATAACGTAATATTATATGACGTTATACGTCATATAGTGGTGCAGTGTATCGTTATACCATATAATGTAATAGTATATAAGGTTATACTTCATATAGTGATGCAATATAACGTTATGCATTATAACGTAATAGTATATAACGTTATACGTCAAATAGTGATGCAATATATCGTTATACGTTATAACGTAATAGTATATAACGTTATACGTCATATAGTGATGCAGTATAGCGTTATAGGTTATAACGCAATAGTATATAACGTTATACGTCACATAGTCATGCAATATGTCGTTATACGTTGTAACGTAATGCTCCATAACGTTATGCGTCATATAGTAATGCAATATACCGTTATACGTTATAACGTAAAAGTATATGACGTTTTTCGTCATATAGTGATGCAATATAACGCTATAAGTGATATAGTGTTGCAATATAACGTTATATCTTATAACGTAATAGTATATAACGTTGTACGTCATATAGTGATGCAGTACAACGTTATAGGTTATAGCGTAATAGTATATGACGTTATACGTCATATAGCGGTGCAATATAACGTTATAAGTGATATAGTGAAGCAATATAACGTTATAAGTGATATAGTGGAACAGTATAACTTTATAAGCGATATAGTGATGCAATATAACGTTATAAGTAATATAGTGATGCAATATAAGGTTATGCGTTATAACGTAATAGTATAAATCGTGATGCGATGTAAGGTAATACTCTATAACGCTATACGTTATAACGTAACAGCTCATAACGTTATACGTCAGATAGGGATGCTATATAACGTTATAAGTGATATAGTGAAGCAATATAACGTTATATCTTATAACGTAATAGTATATAACGTTATACGTCATATAGTGATGCAGTACAACGTTATAGGTTATAGCGTAATAGTATATTACGTTATACGTCATATAGCTGTGCTATATAACGTTATAAGTGATATAGTGATGCAATATAACGTTATAAGTGATATAGTGGTACAATATAACGTTATAAGCGATATAGTGATGCAATATGACGTTATAATTGATATAGTGATGCAATATAAGGTTATGCGTTATAACGTAATAGTATAAATCGTTATACGATATCAGGTAATACTCTATAACGCTATACGTTATAACGTAATAGTTCACAACGTTATACGTGATATAGGGATGCTATATAACGTTATAAGTGATATAGTGATGCAATATAACGTTATATCTTATAACGTAATAGTATATAACGTTTTACGTCATATAGTGATGCAATATATCGTTATACGTCATAACGTAATAGTATATAACGTTATACGTCATATAGTGACACAATATAACGTTATACGTTATAACGTAAGAGTATATGACGTTATTCGTCATATACTGATGCAAAATATCGTTATACCTTATAACGTAAGAGTATATAAGGTTATACTTCATATAGTGATGCAATATATCGTTGTACGTTATAACGTAATACTCCATAACGTTATACGTCATATATTGAAGCAATATAACGCTATACGTTATAACGTAATAGTTCACATCGTTATACGTCATATAGGGATGCTATTTAACGTTATAAGTAATATAGTGATGCAATATAACGTTATAAGTGATATAGTGATGCAATATAGCGTTATGCGTTATAACGTAATAGTATAAATCGTAATACGATATAAGGTAATACTCTATAACGCTATACGTTATAACGTAATAGTTCATAACGTTATACGTCATATAGGGATGCTATATAACGTAATAAGAGATATGGTGATACAATATAACGTTATATCTTATAATGTAATAGTATATAACGTTATACGTCACATAGTGATGCAATATATCGTTATACGTTGTATCGTAATACTCCATAACGTTGTACGTCATATAGTAATGCAATATAACGTTATACGTTAAAACGTAATACTCCATAACGTTATACGTCATATAGTGGTGCAATATATAGTTATACCTTATAATGTAATAGTATATAAGGTTATACTTCATATAGTGATGCATTATATCGTTATACCTTATAACGTAATAGTATATAACGTTATACGTCACATAGTGATGAAATATATCGTTATCCGTTATAGCGTAATAGTATATAACGTTATAGGTTAAAACGTAATACTCCATAACGTTATACGTCATATAGTGATGCAATATAACGTTATGCGTTATAACGTACTAGTATATAACGTTACGCCTCATATAGTGAAGCAATATAACGTTATAAGTGATATAGTGATGCAATATAACGTTATACCTTATAACGTAATAGTATATAACGTTATACGTCATATAGTGATGCAATATAACGTTATAAGTGATATAGTGATGCAATATAACGTTATGCGTTATAACGTAATAGTATATAAGGTTGTACTTCATATAGTGATGCAATATATCGTTATACCTTATAACGTAATAGTATATAACGTTATACGCCATATAGTGATGCAGTATAACGTTATAGGTTATAACGTAATATTATATGACGTTATACGTCATATAGTGGTGCAATGTATCGTTATACCATATAATGTAATAGTATATAAGGTTATACTTCATATAGTGATGCAATATAACGCTATAAGTGATATAGTGTTGCAATATAACGTTATATCTTATAACGTAATAGTATATAACGTTGTACGTCATATAGTGATGCAGTACAACGTTACAGGTTATAACGTAATAGTATATAACGTTATACGTCATATAGTGATGCAATATATCGTTATACCTTATAACGTAATAGCATATAAGGTTATACTTCATACAGTGGTGCAATATAACGTTATAAGTGATATAGTGATGCAATATAACGTTATAAGTGATATCGTGATGCAATATAACGTTATAGGTTATAACGTAGTAGTATATATCGTTATACGTCACATAGTAATGCAATATATCGTTATACGTTGTAACGTAATGCTCCATAACGTTACGCGTCATATAGTAATGCAATATACCGTTATACGTTATAACGTAAAAGTATATGACGTTTTTCGTCATATAGTGATGCAATATGTAGTCATACGTTATAGCGTAATACTCTATAACGTTATAAGTTATAATGTAATAGTATATGACGTTATGCGTCATATAGTGATGCAATATAACGCTATAAGTGATATAGTGTTGCAATATAACGTTATATCTTATAACGTAATAGTATATAACGTTGTACGTCATATAGTGATGCAGTATAACGTTATAGGTTATAACGTAATAGTATATGACGTTATACGTCATATAGTGGTGCAATGTATCGTTATACCATATAATGTAATAGTATATAAGGTTATACTTCATATAGTGATGCAATATAACGTTATGCATTATAACGTAATAGTATATAACGTTATTCGTCAAATAGTGATGCAATATATCGTTATACGTTATAACGTAATAGTATATAACGTTATACGTCATATAGTGATGCAGTATAGCGTTATAGGTTATAACGCAATAGTATATAACGTTATACGTCACACAGTCATGCAATATGTCGTTATACGTTGTAACGTAATGCTCCATAACGTTATGCGTCATATAGTAATGCAATATACCGTTATACGTTATAACGTAAAAGTATATGACGTTATTCGTCATATAGTGATGCAATATGTAGTCATACGTTATAGCGTAATACTCTATAACGTTATAAGTTATAATGTAATAGTATATGACGTTATGCGTCATATAGTGATGTAATATAACGTTATAGGTGATATAGTGATGCAACATAACGTTATGCGTTATAACGTAATAGTATGTAACGTTATACGTTAAAACGTAATACTCCATAACGTTATAGGTCATATAGTGGTGCAATATATCGTTATACCTTATAATGTAATAGTATATAAGGTTATACTTCATATAATGATGCAATATATCGCTATACCTTATAACGTAATAGTATATAACGTTATACGTCATATAGTGATTGCAGTATAACGTTATAGGTTATAACGTAATAGTATATGACGTTATACGTCATATAGTGGTACAATATATCGTTATACCATATAATGTAATAGTAGATAAGGTTATACTTATATAGTGATGCAATATATCGTTATACCTTATAACGTAATAGTATATACGTTATACATCATATAGTGATGCAATATAACGTTATAAGTGATATAGTGATGCAATATAACGTTATGCGTTATAACGTAATAGTACATAAGGTTATACTTCATATAGTGATGCAATATATCGTTATACCTTATAACGTAATAGTATATAACGTTATACGTCATATAGTGATGCAGTATAACGTTATAGGTTATAACGTAATATTATATGACGTTATACGTCATATAGTGGTGCAATGTATCGTTATACCATATAATGTAATACTATATAAGGTTATACTTCATATAGTGATGCAATATAACGTTATAGGTGATATAGTGATGCATATAACGTTGAATGTGACATAGTGATGCAATATAACGTTATGCGTTATACGTAAGAGTATATAATGTTATACGACACATAGTGATGCAATATATCGTTACACGTTGTAACGTAATACTCCATAACGTTATACGTCACATAGTAATGCAATATGTCGTTATACGTTGTAACAAATGCTCCATAACGTTGTACGTCATATAGTAATGCAATATAACGTTATGCATTATAACGGAATAGTTATAAGGTTATACGTCTCATAGTGATGCAATATATCGTTATACCTTATAACGTAAAAGTATATAACGGTATACGTCACATAGTGGTGCAGTATAACGTTATATGTAATAACGTAATAGTATATAACGTTATGCGTCACATGGTGATGCAGAATAACGTTATAGGTTATAGCGTAATAGTATATAACGTTATACGTCACATAGTAATGCAATATGTAGTCATACGTTATAGCGTAATAGTCTATAACGTTATACGTTATAATGTAATAGTATATGACGTTATGCGTCCTATAATGATGCAATGTAACGTTATAAGTGATATAGTGATGCAATATACGTTATGCGTTATAACGTACTAGTATATAACGTTATAATTCATATAGTGATGCAATATAACGTTATATGTGATATAGTGATGCAATATAATCGTTATAAGTGATATAGTGATGCAATATAACGTTATGCGTTATAACGTAATAGTTAAATCGTTTATACGATATCAGGTAATACTCTATACGCTATACGTTATAACGTAATAGTTCACAACGTTATACGTGATATAGGGATGCTATATAACGTTATCAAGTGATATAGTGATGCAATATAACGTTATATCTTATAACGTAATAGTATATAACGTTTTACGTCATATAGTGATGCAATATATCGTTATACGTCATAACGTAATAGTATATAACGTTATACGTCATATAGTGACACAATATAACGTTATACGTTATAACGTAAGAGTATATGACGTTATTCGTCATATACTGATGCAAAATATCGTTATACCTTATAACGTAAGAGTATATAAGGTTATACTTCATATAGTGATGCAATATATCGTTGTACGTTATAACGTAATACTCCATAACGTTATACGTCATATATTGAAGCAATATAACGCTATACGTTATAACGTAATAGTTCACATCGTTATACGTCATATAGGGATGCTATTTAACGTTATAAGTAATATAGTGATGCAATATAACGTTATAAGTGATATAGTGATGCAATATAGCGTTATGCGTTATAACGTAATAGTATAAATCGTAATACGATATAAGGTAATACTCTATAACGCTATCGTTATAACGTAATAGTTCATAACGTTATACGTCATATAGGGATGCTATATAACGTAATAAGAGATATGGTGATACAATATAACGTTATATCTTATAATGTAATAGTATATAACGTTATACGTCACATAGTGATGCAATATATCGTTATACGTTGTATCGTAATACTCCATAACGTTGTACGTCATATAGTAATGCAATATAACGTTATACGTTAAAACGTAATACTCCATAACGTTATACGTCATATAGTGGTGCAATATATAGTTATACTTAGAATGTAATAGTATATAAGGTTATACTTCATATAGTGATGCATTATATCGTTATACCTTATAACGTAATAGTATATAACGTTATACGTCACATAGTGATGAAATATATCGTTATCCGTTATAGCGTAATAGTATATAACGTTATAGGTTAAAACGTAATACTCCATAACGTTATACGTCATATAGTGATGCAATATAACGTTATGCGTTATAACGTACTAGTATATAACGTTACGCCTCATATAGTGAAGCAATATAACGTTATAAGTGATATAGTGATGCAATATAACGTTATACCTTATAACGTAATAGTATATAACGTTATACGTCATATAGTGATGCAATATAACGTTATAAGTGATATAGTGATGCAATATAACGTTATGCGTTATAACGTAATAGTATATAAGGTTGTACTTCATATAGTGATGCAATATATCGTTATACCTTATAACGTAATAGTATATAACGTTATACGCCATATAGTGATGCAGTATAACGTTATAGGTTATAACGTAATATTATATGACGTTATACGTCATATAGTGGTGCAATGTATCGTTATACCATATAATGTAATAGTATATAAGGTTATACTTCATATAGTGATGCAATATAACGCTATAAGTGATATAGTGTTGCAATATAACGTTATATCTTATAACGTAATAGTATATAACGTTGTACGTCATATAGTGATGCAGTACAACGTTACAGGTTATAACGTAATAGTATATAACGTTATACGTCATATAGTGATGCAATATATCGTTATACCTTATAACGTAATAGCATATAAGGTTATACTTCATACAGTGGTGCAATATAACGTTATAAGTGATATAGTGATGCAATATAACGTTATAAGTGATATCGTGATGCAATATAACGTTATAGGTTATAACGTAGTAGTATATATCGTTATACGTCACATAGTAATGCAATATATCGTTATACGTTGTAACGTAATGCTCCATAACGTTACGCGTCATATAGTAATGCAATATACCGTTATACGTTATAACGTAAAAGTATATGACGTTTTTCGTCATATAGTGATGCAATATGTAGTCATACGTTATAGCGTAATACTCTATAACGTTATAAGTTATAATGTAATAGTATATGACGTTATGCGTCATATAGTGATGCAATATAACGCTATAAGTGATATAGTGTTGCAATATAACGTTATATCTTATAACGTAATAGTATATAACGTTGTACGTCATATAGTGATGCAGTATAACGTTATAGGTTATAACGTAATAGTATATGACGTTATACGTCATATAGTGGTGCAATGTATCGTTATACCATATAATGTAATAGTATATAAGGTTATACTTCATATAGTGATGCAATATAACGTTATGCATTATAACGTAATAGTATATAACGTTATTCGTCAAATAGTGATGCAATATATCGTTATACGTTATAACGTAATAGTATATAACGTTATACGTCATATAGTGATGCAGTATAGCGTTATAGGTTATAACGCAATAGTATATAACGTTATACGTCACACAGTCATGCAATATGTCGTTATACGTTGTAACGTAATGCTCCATAACGTTATGCGTCATATAGTAATGCAATATACCGTTATACGTTATAACGTAAAAGTATATGACGTTATTCGTCATATAGTGATGCAATATGTAGTCATACGTTATAGCGTAATACTCTATAACGTTATAAGTTATAATGTAATAGTATATGACGTTATGCGTCATATAGTGATGTAATATAACGTTATAGGTGATATAGTGATGCAACATAACGTTATGCGTTATAACGTAATAGTATGTAACGTTATACGTTAAAACGTAATACTCCATAACGTTATAGGTCATATAGTGGTGCAATATATCGTTATACCTTATAATGTAATAGTATATAAGGTTATACTTCATATAATGATGCAATATATCGCTATACCTTATAACGTAATAGTATATAACGTTATACGTCATATAGTGATGCAGTATAACGTTATAGGTTATAACGTAATAGTATATGACGTTATACGTCATATAGTGGTACAATATATCGTTATACCATATAATGTAATAGTAGATAAGGTTATACTTTATATAGTGATGCAATATATCGTTATACCTTATAACGTAATAGTATATAACGTTATACATCATATAGTGATGCAATATAACGTTATAAGTGATATAGTGATGCAATATAACGTTATGCGTTATAACGTAATAGTACATAAGGTTATACTTCATATAGTGATGCAATATATCGTTATACCTTATAACGTAATAGTATATAACGTTATACGTCATATAGTGATGCAGTATAACGTTATAGGTTATAACGTAATATTATATGACGTTATACGTCATATAGTGGTGCAATGTATCGTTATACCATATAATGTAATAGTATATAAGGTTATACTTCATATAGTGATGCAATATAACGTTATAGGTGATATAGTGATGCAATATAACGTTGAATGTGACATAGTGATGCAATATAACGTTATGCGTTATAACGTAAGAGTATATAATGTTATACGACACATAGTGATGCAATATATCGTTACACGTTGTAACGTAATACTCCATAACGTTATACGTCACATAGTAATGCAATATGTCGTTATACGTTGTAACAAATGCTCCATAACGTTGTACGTCATATAGTAATGCAATATAACGTTATGCATTATAACGGAATAGTTATAAGGTTATACGTCTCATAGTGATGCAATATATCGTTATACCTTATAACGTAAAAGTATATAACGGTATACGTCACATAGTGGTGCAGTATAACGTTATATGTAATAACGTAATAGTATATAACGTTATGCGTCACATGGTGATGCAGAATAACGTTATAGGTTATAGCGTAATAGTATATAACGTTATACGTCACATAGTAATGCAATATGTAGTCATACGTTATAGCGTAATAGTCTATAACGTTATACGTTATAATGTAATAGTATATGACGTTATGCGTCATATAATGATGCAATGTAACGTTATAAGTGATATAGTGATGCAATATAACGTTATGCGTTATAACGTACTAGTATATAACGTTATAATTCATATAGTGATGCAATATAACGTTATATGTGATATAGTGATGCAATATAATCGTTATAAGTGATATAGTGATGCAATATAACGTTATGCGCTATAACGTAATAGTATAAATCGTTATACGATATAAGGTAATACTCTATAACGCTATACGTTATAACGTAATAGCTCATAACGTTATACGTCATATAGGGATGCTATATAACGTTATAAGTGATATAGGGATGAAATCTAACGTTATACCTTATAACGTAATAGTATATAACGTCATACGTCACATAGTGAAGCAATATATCGTTATGCCTTATAACGTAATAGTATATAGCGTTATACGTCATACAATGATGCAATATAACGTTATACGTTATAACGTAATTGTATATAACGCTATACGTCATATAGAGATGCTATATAACGTTATACGTTATAACGTTATAGTATAAACGTTATACGTCATATAGTACTGAAATATAACGTTATAGGTGACATAATGATGCAATATAACGTTGTCCGTTATAACGTAAAAGTATATAAGGTTATACTTCATATATTGATGCAATATATCGTTATACCTTATAACGTAATAGTATATAACGTTATACGTCATATAGTGGTGCAATATATCGTTATACCTTATAACGTAATAATATATAGCGTTATACGTCACACAGTGATGGAATATATAGTTATACCTAATAACGTAATACTACATAACGTTATACGTCATATAGTAATGCAATATAACGTTATAAGTGATATAGTGGTGCAATATAATGTTCTGCGTTATAACGTAATAGTCTATATCGTTATACGTCATATATTGATGCAATATAAAGTTATACGTCATATAGTGGTGCAATATATCGTTATACGTTATAACGTAATAGTATATAAGGTTACACGTCACACAGTGATGGAAAATATAGTTATATCCTATAACGAATAGTATATAACGTTATGCGTCATATAGTGATGCAGTATAACGTTATTAGTGATATAGTGATGCAATAGCGTTATGCGTTATAACGTAATAGTATATAAGGTTATACTTCATATAGTGATGCAATATAACGTTATAAGTGATATACTGATGCAATAAAACGTTATGCGTTAATACGTAATACTCCATAACGTTATACGTCATATAGATGGTGCAATATAACGTTATTAGTGATATAGTGATGCAATAGCGTTATGCGTTATAACGTAATAGTATATAAGGTTATACTTCATATAGTGATGCAATATAACGTTATAAGTGATATACTGATGCAATAAAACGTTATGCGTTAATACGTAATACTCCATAACGTTATACGTCATATAGTGGTGCAATATAACGTTATACGTTATAACGTAATAGTATATATCGTTATACGTCATATTGTGAAGAATTATATCGTTATCCGTTATACCGTAATACTATATAACGTTATACGTCATATTGTGATGCAATATATCGTTATACCTTATAACGTAATAGTATATAAGGTTATACTTCATATAGTGATGCAATATATCGTTACACCTTATAACGTAATAGTATATAACGTTATACGTCATATAGTGACGCAGTATAACGTTATAGGTTGTAACGTAATACTCCATAACGTTATACGTCATATAGTAAAGCAACATAACGTTATACGTTATAACAGTTTATAACATTATACATCATATAGTGATGCAGTATAACGTTATAGGTAATAACGTAATAATATAAATCGTTATACGTTGCAACGTAATACTTCATAACGTTATACGTTATATAGTGATGCAATATAACGTTAAATGTGACATAGTGATGCAATATAACGTTATGCGTTATAACGTAATAGTATAAACCGTTATACGATATAAGGTAATACTCTATAACACTATACGTTATAACGTAATAGTTCATAACGTTATACGTCATATAGGGATGCTATATAACGTTATAAGTGATATAGTGATGCAATATATCGTTATACCTTATGCAGTACAACGTTATAGGTTATACCGTAATAGTATATGACATTGTACGTCATATAGTGGTGCAATATAACGTTATAAGTGCCATAGTGATGCACTATAACGTTATGCGTTATAACGTAATAGTATATAACGTTATACGACACATAGTGATGCAATATATCGTTATACGTTGTAACGTAATACTCCATAACGTTATACGTCATATAGTAATGCAATATAACGTTATACGTTAAAACGTAATACTCCATAACGTTATACGTCACATAGTAATGCAATATGTCGTTATACGTTGTAACGTAATGCTCCATAACGTTGTACGTCATATAGTAATGCAATATAACGTTATACGTTATAACGTAACAGTATAGGACGTTATTCGTCAAATAGTGATGCAATATGTAGTCATACGTTATAGCGTAATAGTCTATAACGTTATACGTTATAATGTAATAGTATATGACGTTATGCGTCATATAATGATGCAATATAACGTTATATCTGATATAGTGATGCAATATAACGTTATAAGTGATATGGTGATGCAATATAACGTTATGCGTTATAACGTAATTGTATAAATCGTTATACGGTATGAGGTAATACTCTATAACGCTATACGTTATAACGTAATAGCTCATAACGTTATACGTCATATAGTAATGCAATATAACGTTATAAGTGATATAGTGATACAATATAACATTTGCTGTATAACGTAATAGTCTATATCGTTATACGTCATATAGTGATGCTATATAACGTTATAAGTGATATAGTGATGCAATATAGCGTTATACCTTATAACGTAATAGTATATAACGTTATACGTCATATAGTGATGACGTACAATGTTATAGGTTATAACGTAATAGTATATGACATTATACGTCATATAGTGGTGCAATATAACGTTATAAGTGCCATAGTGATGCACTATAACGTTATGCGTTATAACGTAATAGTATATAACGTTATACGTCACAAAGTGTTGCAATATATCGTTATACCTTATAACGTAATAGTACATAACGTTATAGGTCATATAATGATGCAGTATAACGTTATAGTTTATAACGTAATAGTATATGACGTTATACACCACATAGTAATGCAATATAACGTTATAAGTGATATAGTGATGCAAAATAACGTAAAGCGTTAAAACGTACTAGTATGTAACGTTAAACTTCATATGGTGATGCAATATATCATTAAACCTTATTATGTAATATTATATAACGTTATACGTCATATAGTGATGCAGTATAACGTGATAGGTTATAACGTAACAGTATATATCGTTATACGCCACACTGTAATGCAATATAACGTTTTAAGAGATATAGTGATGCAATATAACGTTATAAGTGATATAGTGATGCAACATAACGTTATGGGTTATAACGTACTATTATATAACGCTATACCTTATAACGTTATAGGTTACAACGTAATAGTATATAACGTAATATGTCCAATAGTAATGAAATATAACGTTATCCATTATAACGCAATAATATATAACGTTATACGTCCTATAATGATGCAACATAACGTTGTGCGTTATAACGTACTAGTATATAACTTTATACTTCATATAGTGATGCAATATATCGTTAAACCTTATAACGTAATAGTATATGACGCTATACGTCATATAGTGACGCAGTACAACGTTACAGGTTATAACGTAATAGTATATAACGTTATACGTCATATAGTGATGCAATATATCGTTATACCTTATAACGTAATAGCATATAAGGTTATACTTCATACATTGGTGCAATATAACGTTATAAGTGATATAGTGATGCAATATAACGTTATAAGTGATATCGTGATGCAATATAACGTTATAGGTTATAACGTAGTAGTATATATCGTTATACGTCACATAGTAATGCAATATATCGTTATACGTTGTAACGTAATACTCCATAACATTATACGTCATATAATAATGCAATATAACGTTATAAGTGATATAGCGATGCAATATAACGTTATAAGTGATATAGTGATGCAATCTAACGTTATACCTTATAACGTAATAGTATATAACGTTATACGTCACATAGTGATGAAATATATCGTTATCCGTTATAGCGTAATAGTATATAACGTTATACGTTAAAACGTAATACTCCATAACGTTATACGTCATATAGTGATGCAATATAACGTTATGCGTTATAACGTACTAGTATATAACGTTACGCCTCATATAGTGAAGCAATATAACGTTATAAGTGATATAGTGATGCAATATAACGTTATACCTTATAACGTAATAGTATATAACGTTATACGTCATATAGTGATGCAGTATAGCGTTATAGGTTATAACGCAATAGTATATAACGTTATACGTCACATAGTCATGCAATATGTCGTTATACGTTGTAACGTAATGCTCCATAACGTTATGCGTCATATAGTAATGCAATATACCGTTATAGGTTATAACGTAAAAGTATATGACGTTTTTCGTCATATAGTGATGCAATATGTAGTCATACGTTATAGCGTAATACTCTATAACGTTATAAGTTATAATGTAATAGTATATGACGTTATGCGTCATATAGTGATGCAATATAACGCTATAAGTGATATAGTGTTGCAATATAACGTTATATCTTATAACGTAATAGTATATAACGTTGTACGTCATATAGTGATGCAGTATAACGTTATAGGTTATAACGTAATAGTATATGACGTTATACGTCATATAGTGGTGCAATATATCGTTATACCTTATAATGTAATAGTATATAAGGTTATACTTCATATAGTGATGCAATATAACGTTATACCTTATAACGTAATAGTATATAACGTTATACGTCATATAGTGATGCAGTATAACGTTATAGGTTATAACGTAATATTATATGACGTTATACGTCATATAGTGGTGCAATGTATCGTTATACCATATAATGTAATAGTATATAAGGTTATACTTCATATAGTGATGCAATATAACGTTATGCATTATAACGTAATAGTATATAACGTTATACGTCGAATAGTGATGCAATGTATCGTTATACCATATAATGTAATAGTATATAAGGTTATACTTCATATAGTGATGCAATATAACGTTATGCATTATAACGTAATAGTATATAACGTTATACGTCGAATAGTGATGCAATATATCGTTATACGTTATAACGTAATAGTATATAACGTTATACGTCATATAGTGATGCAGTATAGCGTTATAGGTTATAACGCAATAGTATATAACGTTATACGTCACATAGTCATGCAATATGTCGTTATACGTTGTAACGTAATGCTCCATAACGTTATGCGTCATATAGTAATGCAATATACCGTTATACGTTATAACGTAAAAGTATATGACGTTTTTCGTCATATAGTGATGCAATATGTAGTCATACGTTATAGCGTAATACTCTATAACGTTATAAGTTATAATGTAATAGTATATGACGTTATGCGTCATATAGTGATGCAATATAACGCTATAAGTGATATAGTGTTGCAATATAACGTTATATCTTATAACGTAATAGTATATAACGTTGTACGTCATATAGTGATGCAGTACAACGTTATAGGTTATAGCGTAATAGTATATGACGTTATACGTCATATAGCGGTGCAATATAACGTTATAAGTGATATAGTGATGCAATATAACGTTATAAGTGATATAGTGGAACAGTATAACTTTATAAGCGATATAGTGATGCAATATAACGTTATAAGTAATATAGTGATGCAATATAAGGTTATGCGTTATAACGTAATAGTATAAATCGTGATGCGATGTAAGGTAATACTCTATAACGCTATACGTTATAACGTAACAGTTCATAACGTTATACGTCAGATAGGGATGCTATATAACGTTATAAGTGATATAGTGAAGCAATATAACGTTATATCTTATAACGTAATAGTATATAACGTTATACGTCATATAGTGATGCAGTACAACGTTATAGGTTATAGCGTAATAGTATATTACGTTATACGTCATATAGCTGTGCTATATAACGTTATAAGTGATATAGTGATGCAATATAACGTTATAAGTGATATAGTGGTACAATATAACGTTATAAGCGATATAGTGATGCAATATGACGTTATAAGTGATATAGTGATGCAATATAAGGTTATGCGTTATAACGTAATAGTATAAATCGTTATACGATATCAGGTAATACTCTATAACGCTATACGTTATAACGTAATAGTTCATAACGTTATACGTGATATAGGGATGCTATATAACGTTATAAGTGATATAGTGATGCAATATAACGTTATATCTTATAACGTAATAGTATATAACGTTTTACGTCATATAGTGATGCAATATATCGTTATACGTCATAACGTAATAGTATATAACGTTATACGTCATATAGTGACACAATATAACGTTATACGTTATAACGTAAGAGTATATGACGTTATTCGTCATATACTGATGCAAAATATCGTTATACCTTATAACGTAATAGTATATAAGGTTATACTTCATATAGTGATGCAATATATCGTGGTACGTTATAACGTAATACTCCATAACGTTATACGTCATATATTGAAGCAATATAACGCTATACGTTATAACGTAATAGTTCACATCGTTATACGTCATATAGGGATGCTATTTAACGTTATAAGTAATATAGTGATGCAATATAACGTTATAAGTGATATAGTGATGCAATATAGCGTTATGCGTTATCACGTAATAGTATAAATCGTAATACGATATAAGGTAATACTCTATAACGCTATACGTTATAACGTAATAGTTCATAACGTTATACGTCATATAGGGATGCTATATAACGTAATAAGTGATATGGTGATACAATATAACGTTATATCTTATAATGTAATAGTATATAACGTTATACGTCACATAGTGATGCAATATATCGTTATACGTTGTATCGTAATACTCCATAACGTTGTACGTCATATAGTAATGCAATATAACGTTATACGTTAAAACGTAATACTCCATAACGTTATACGTCATATAGTGGTGCAATATATAGTTATACCTTATAACGTAATAGTATATAAGGTTATACTTCATATAGTGATGCATTATATCGTTATACCTTATAACGTAATAGTATATAACGTTATACGTCACATAGTGATGAAATATATCGTTATCCGTTATAGCGTAATAGTATATAACGTTATACGTTAAAACGTAATACTCCATAACGTTATACGTCATATAGTGATGCAATATAACGTTATGCGTTATAACGTACTAGTATATAACGTTACGCCTCATATAGTGAAGCAATATAACGTTATAAGTGATATAGTGATGCAATATAACGTTATACCTTATAACGTAATAGTATATAACGTTATACGTCATATAGTGATGCAATATAACGTTATAAGTGATATAGTGATGCAATATAACGTTATGCGTTATAACGTAATAGTATATAAGGTTGTACTTCATATAGTGATGCAATATATCGTTATACCTTATAACGTAATAGTATATAACGTTATACGCCATATAGTGATGCAGTATAACGTTATAGGTTATAACGTAATATTATATGACGTTATACGTCATATAGTGGTGCAATGTATCGTTATACCATATAATGTAATAGTATATAAGGTTATACTTCATATAGTGATGCAATATAACGCTATAAGTGATATAGTGTTGCAATATAACGTTATATCTTATAACGTAATAGTATATAACGTTGTACGTCATATAGTGATGCAGTACAACGTTACAGGTTATAACGTAATAGTATATAACGTTATACGTCATATAGTGATGCAATATATCGTTATACCTTATAACGTAATAGCATATAAGGTTATACTTCATACAGTGGTGCAATATAACGTTATAAGTGATATAGTGATGCAATATAACGTTATAAGTGATATCGTGATGCAATATAACGTTATAGGTTATAACGTAGTAGTATATAACGTTATTCGTCAAATAGTGATGCAATATATCGTTATACGTTATAACGTAATAGTATATAACGTTATACGTCATATAGTGATGCAGTATAGCGTTATAGGTTATAACGCAATAGTATATAACGTTATACGTCACACAGTCATGCAATATGTCGTTATACGTTGTAACGTAATGCTCCATAACGTTATGCGTCATATAGTAATGCAATATACCGTTATACGTTATAACGTAAAAGTATATGACGTTATTCGTCATATAGTGATGCAATATGTAGTCATACGTTATAGCGTAATACTCTATAACGTTATAAGTTATAATGTAATAGTATATGACGTTATGCGTCATATAGTGATGTAATATAACGTTATAGGTGATATAGTGATGCAACATAACGTTATGCGTTATAACGTAATAGTATGTAACGTTATACGTTAAAACGTAATACTCCATAACGTTATAGGTCATATAGTGGTGCAATATATCGTTATACCTTATAATGTAATAGTATATAAGGTTATACTTCATATAGTGATGCAATATATCGCTATACCTTATAACGTAATAGTATATAACGTTATACGTCATATAGTGATGCAGTATAACGTTATAGGTTATAACGTAATAGTATATGACGTTATACGTCATATAGTGGTGCAATATATCGTTATACCATATAATGTAATAGTAGATAAGGTTATACTTTATATAGTGATGCAATATATCGTTATACCTTATAACGTAATAGTATATAACGTTATACATCATATAGTGATGCAATATAACGTTATAAGTGATATAGTGATGCAATATAACGTTATGCGTTATAACGTAATAGTACATAAGGTTATACTTCATATAGTGATGCAATATATCGTTATACCTTATAACGTAATAGTATATAACGTTATACGTCATATAGTGATGCAGTATAACGTTATAGGTTATAACGTAATATTATATGACGTTATACGTCATATAGTGGTGCAATGTATCGTTATACCATATAATGTAATAGTATATAAGGTTATACTTCATATAGTGATGCAATATAACGTTATAGGTGATATAGTGATGCAATATAACGTTATACCTTATAACGTAATAGTATATAACGTTATACGTCATATAGTGATGCAATATAACGTTATAAGTGATATAGTTATGCAATATAACGTTATGCGTTATAACGTAATAGTATATAAGGTTGTACTTCATATAGTGATGCAATATATCGTTATATCTTATAACGTAATAGTATATAACGTTATACGTCATATAGTGATGCAATATATCGTTATTCGTCATAACGTAATAGTATATAACGTTATACGTCATATAGTGATACAATATAACGTTATGCATTATAACGTAATAGTATATAACGTTATTCGTCATATAATGATGCAAAATATCGTTATACCTTATAACGTAATGGTATATAAGGTTATACTTCATATAGTGATGCAATATATCGTTGTACGTTATAACGTAATAGTATATAACGTTATACGTCATATAGTGATGCAGTACAACGTTATAGGTTATAACGTAATATTATATGACGTCATACGTCATATAGCGATGCTATATAACGTTATAAGTGATATAGTGATGCAATATAACGTTATAAGTGATATAGTGGTACAATATAACGTTATAAGCGATATAGTGGTGCAATATAACGTTATAAGTGATATAGTGATGCAATATAAGGTTATGTGTTATAACGTAATAGTATAAATCGTTATACGATATAAGGTAATACTCTATAACGCTATACGTTATAACGTAACAGTTCATAACGTTATACGTCATATAGGGATGCTATATAGCGTTATAAGTGATATAGTAATGCAATATATCGTTATACCTTATGCAGTACAACGTTATAGGTTATACCGTAATGGTATATGACATTATACGTCATATAGTGGTGCAATATAACGTTATAAGTGCCATAGTGATGCACTATAACGTTATGCGTTATAACGTAATAGTATATAACGTTATACGACACATAGTGATGCAATATATCGTTATCCGTTATAACGTAATAGTATATAACGTTATACGTTAAAACGTAATACTCCATAACTTTATACGTCATATAGTAATGCAATATAACGTTATACGTCACATAGTGATGAAATATATCGTTATCCGTTATAACGTAATAGTATATAACGTTATACGTCTAATAGTGATGCAATATATCGTTATACGTTATACCGTAATAGTATATAACGTTATACATCATATAGTGATGCATTATAACGTTATAGGTTATAACGCAATAGTATATAACGTTATACGTCACATAGTCATGCAATATGTCGTTATACGTTGTAACGTAATGCTCCATAACGTTATAAGTCATATAGTAATGCAATATACCGTTATACGTTATAACGTAAAAGTATATGACGTTTTTCGTCATATAGTGATGCAATATGTAGTCATACGTTATAGCGTAATACTCTATAACGTTATAAGTTATAATGTAATAGTATATGACGTTATGCGTCATATAGTGATGCAATATAACGCTATAAGTGATATAGTGTTGCAATATAACGTTATATCTTATAACGTAATAGTATATAACGTTGTACGTCATATAGTGATGCAGTACAACGTTATAGGTTATAGCGTAATAGTATATGACGTTATACGTCATATAGCGGTGCAATATAACGTTATAAGTGATATAGTGATGCAATATAACGTTATAAGTGATATAGTGGAACAGTATAACTTTATAAGCGATATAGTGATGCAATATAACGTTATAAGTAATATAGTGATGCAATATAAGGTTATGCGTTATAACGTAATAGTATAAATCGTGATGCGATATAAGGTAATACTCTATAACGCTATACGTTATAACGTAACAGTTCATAACGTTATACGTCAGATAGGGATGCTATATAACGTTATAAGTGATATAGTGAAGCAATATAACGTTATATCTTATAACGTAATAGTATATAACGTTATACGTCATATAGTGATGCAGTACAACGTTATAGGTTATAGCGTAATAGTATATTACGTTATACGTCATATAGCTGTGCTATATAACGTTATAAGTGATATAGTGATGCAATATAACGTTATAAGTGATATAGTGGTACAATATAACGTTATAACCAATATAGTGATGCAATATGACGTTATAAGTGATATAGTGATGCAATATAAGGTTATGCGTTATAACGTAATAGTATAAATCGTTATACGATATAAGGTAATACTCTATAACGCTATACGTTATAACGTAATAGTTCATAACGTTATACGTGATATAGGGATGCTATATAACGTTATAAGTGATATAGTGATGCAATATAACGTTATATCTTATAACGTAATAGTATATAACGTTTTACGTCATATAGTGATGCAATATATCGTTATACGTCATAACGTAATAGTATATAACGTTATACGTCATATAGTAACACAATATAACGTTATACGTTATAACGTAAGAGTATATGACGTTATTCGTCATATACTGATGCAAAATATCGTTATACCTTATAACGTAATAGTATATAAGGTTATACTACATATAGTGATGCAATATATCGTTGTACGTTATAACGTAATACTCCATAACGTTATACGTCATATATTGAAGCAATATAACGCTATACGTTATAACGTAATAGTTCACAACGTTATACGTCATATAGGGATGCTATTTAACGTTATAAGTAATATAGTGATGCAATATAACGTTATAAGTGATATAGTGATGCAATATAACGTTATGCGTTATAACGTACTAGTATATAACGTTACGCCTCATATAGTGAAGCAATATAACGTTATAAGTGATATAGTGATGCAATATAACGTTATACCTTATAACGTAATAGTATATAACGTTATACGTCATATAGTGATGCAATATAACGTTATAAGTGATATAGTGATGCAATATAACGTTATGCGTTATAACGTAATAGTATATAAGGTTGTACTTCATATAGTGATGCAATATATCGTTATACCTTATAACGTAATAGTATATAACGTTATACGCCATATAGTGATGCAGTATAACGTTATAGGTTATAACGTAATATTATATGACGTTATACGTCATATAGTGGTGCAATGTATCGTTATACCATATAATGTAATAGTATATAAGGTTATACTTCATATAGTGATGCAATATAACGTTATGCATTATAACGTAATAGTATATAACGTTATACGTCAAATAGTGATGCAATATATCGTTATACGTTATAACGTAATAGTATATAACGTTATACGTCATATAGTGATGCAGTATAGCGTTATAGGTTATAACGCAATAGTATATAACGTTATACGTCACATAGTCATGCAATATGTCGTTATACGTTGTAACGTAATGCTCCATAACGTTATGCGTCATATAGTAATGCAATATACCGTTATACGTTATAACGTAAAAGTATATGACGTTATTCGTCATATAGTGATGCAATATGTAGTCATACGTTATAGCGTAATACTCTATAACGTTATAAGTTATAATGTAATAGTATATGACGTTATGCGTCATATAGTGATGCAATATAACGCTATAAGTGATATAGTGTTGCAATATAACGTTATATCTTATAACGTAATAGTATATAACGTTATACGTCATATAGTGATGCAGTACAACGTTATAGGTTATAGCGTAATAGTATATGACGTTATACGTCATATAGCGGTGCAATATAACGTTATAAGTGATATAGTGATGCAATATAACGTTATAAGTGATATAGTGGAACAGTATAACGTTATAAGCGATATAGTGATGCAATATAACGTTATAAGTAATATAGTGATGCAATATAAGGTTATGCGTTATAACGTAATAGTATAAATCGTGATGCGATATAAGGTAATACTCTATAACGCTATACGTTATAACGCAACAGTTCATAACGTTATACGTCTGATAGGGATGCTACATAACGTTATAAGTGATATAGTGAAGCAATATAACGTTATATCTTATAACGTAATAGTATATAACGTTATACGTCATATAGTGATGCAGTACAACGTTATAGGTTATAGCGTAATAGTATATTACGTTATACGTCATATAGCTGTGCTATATAACGTTATAAGTGATATAGTGATGCAATATAACATTATAAGTGATATAGTGTTACAATATAACGTTATAAGCGATATAGTGATGCAATATGACGTTATAAGTGATATAGTGATGCAATATAAGGTTATGCGTTATAACGTAATAGTATAAATCGTTATACGATATAAGGTAATACTCTATAACGCTATACGTTATAACGTAATAGTTCATAACGTTATACGTGATATAGGGATGCTATATAACGTTATAAGTGATATAGTGTTGCAATATAACGTTATATCTTATAACGTAATAGTATATAACGTTTTACGTCATATAGTGATGCAATATATCGTTATACGTCATAACGTAATAGTATATAACGTTATACGTCATATAGTGACACAATATAACGTTATACGTTATAACGTAAGAGTATATGACGTTATTCGTCATATACTGATGCAAAATATCGTTATACCTTATAACGTAATAGTATATAAGGTTATACTTCATATAGTGATGCAATATAACGTTATGCATTATAACGTAATAGTATATAATGTTATACGTCAAATAGTGATGCAATATATCGTTATACGTTATAACGTAATAGTATATAACGTTATACGTCATATAGTGATGCAGTATAGCGTTATTGGTTATAACGCAATAGTATATAACGTTATACGTCATAGTCATGCATATGTCGTTATACGTTGTAACGTAATGCTCCATAACGTTATGCCGTCATATAGTAATGCAATATACCGTTATACGTTATAACGTAAAAGTATATGACGTTATTCGTCATATAGTGATGCAATATGTAGTCATACGTTATAGCGTAATACTCTATAACGTTATAAGTTATAATGTAATAGTATATGACGTTATGCGTCATATAGTGATGCAATATAACGTTATAGGTGATATAGTGATGCAATATATCGTTATACGTTGTAACGTAATACTCCAAAACGTTATACGTCATATAGTAATGCACTATATCGTTATACCTTATAACGTAATAGTATATAACGTTATACGTCATACAGTGACGCAGTATAACGGTTTATAGGTTCTAAAGTAATAGTATATAACGTTATACGTCACATAGTGATAAATATATCGTTATCCGTTATACCGTAATAGTATATAACGTTATACGTTGAAACGTAATACTCCATAACGTTATACGTCATATAGTGATGCAATATAACGTTATGCGTTATAACGTACTAGTATATAACGTTACGCCTCATATAGTGAAGCAATATAACGTTATAAGTGATATAGTGATGCAATATAACGTTATACCCTATAACGTAATAGTAATATAACGTTATACTTCATATAGTGATGCAATATAACGTTATAAGTGTTATAGTGATGCAATATAACGTTATGCGTTATAACGTAATAGTATATAAGGTTGTACTTCATATAGTGATGCAATATATCGTTATACCTTATAACGTAATAGTATATAACGTTATACGTCATATAGTGATGCAGTATAACGTTATAGGTTATAACGTAATAGTATTGACGTTATACGTCATATAGTGGTGCAATATATCGTTTATACCTTATAATGTAATAGTATATAAGGTTATACTTCATATAGTGATGCAATATATCGTTATACCTTATAACGTAATAGTATATAACGTTATACGTCATATAGTGATGCAGTATAACGTTATAGGTTATAACGTAATAGTATATGACGTTATACGTCATATAGTGGTGCAATATATCGTTATACCATATAATGTAATAGTATATAAGGTTATACTTTATATAGTGATGCAATATATCGTTATACCTTATAACGTAATAGTATATAACGTTATACTTCATATAGTGATGCAATATAACGTTATGCATTATAACGTAATAGTATATAACGTTATACGTCAAATAGTGATGCAATATATTGTTATACGTTATAACGTAATAGTATATAACGATATACGTCATATAGTGATGCAGTATAACGTTATAGGTTATAACGCAATAGTATATAACGTTATACGTCATATAGTGATGCAGTACAACGTTATAGGTTATAGCGTAATAGTATATGACGTTATACGTCATATAGCGGTGCAATATAACGTTATAGGTGATATAGTGATGCAATATAACGTTATAACTGATATAGTGGTACAATATAACGTTATAAGTGATATAGTGATGCAATATAACGTTATAAGTGATATAGTAATGCCAT
Organism: Bombus affinis; assembly: GCF_024516045.1. Lineage (NCBI taxonomy): Eukaryota > Metazoa > Arthropoda > Insecta > Hymenoptera > Apidae > Bombus > Bombus affinis. The sequence continues at coordinate 437,320 of NW_026108851.1, forward strand.
ATAACGTTATGCGTTATAACGTAATAGTTTAAATCGTTATACGATATAAGGTAATACTCTACAACGCTATACGTTATAAACGTAACAGTTCATAACGTTATACGTCATATAGGGATGCTATATAGCGTTATAAGTGATATAGTGATGCAATTAACGTTATACCTTATAACGTAATACTATATAATGTTATACTTCATATAGTGATGCAATATATCGTTGTACGTTATAACGTAATAGTATATAACGTTATACGTCATATAGTGATGCAGTACGACGTTATAGGTTATAACGTAATAGTATATGACGTTATACGTCATATAGTGGTGCAATATATCGTTATACCTTATAATGTAATAGTATATAAGGTTATACTTCATATAGTGATGCAATATATCGTTATACCCTTATAACGTAATAGTATATAACGTTATACGTAATATAGTGATGCAGTATAACGTTATAGGTTATAACGTAATAGTATATGACGTATTACGTCATATAGTGGTGCAATATACGTTATACCATATAATGTAATAGTATATAAGGTTATACTTTATATAGTGATGCAATATATCGTTATACCTTATAACGTAATAGTATATAACCGTTATACTTCATATAGTGATGCAAAATAACGTTATGCATTATAACGTAATAGTATATAACGTTATACGTCATATCGTGATGCAATATATCGTTATAAGTCATAGCGCAATAGTATATAACGTTATACGTCATATAGTGGATACAATATATCGTTATACGTTATAACGTAAGAGTATATGACGTTATTCGTCATATACTGATGCAAAATATCGTTATACCTTATAACGTAATAGTATATAAGGTTATACTTCATATAGTGATTCAATATATCGTTGTACGTTATAACGTAATAGTATATAACGTTATACGTCATATAGTGATGCAGTACAACGTTATAGGTTATAACGTAATAGTATATGACGTTATACGTCATATAGCGGTGCAATATAACGTTATAAGTGATATAGTGGATGCAACATAACGTTATGCGTTATAACGTAATAGTATATAACGTTATACGTTAAAACGTAATACTCCATAACGTTATAGGTCATATAGTGGTGCAATATATTGTTATAGCTTATAACGTAATAGTATACAAGGTTATACTTCATATAGTGATGCATTATATCGTTATACCTTATAACGTTATAGTATATAACGTTATACGTCACATAGTGATGAAATATATCGTTATCCGTTATAACGTAATAGTATATAACGTTATACGGCATATAGTGATGCAATATAACGTTACGCGTTATAACGTACTAGTATATAACGTTACGCTTCATATAGTGAAGCAATATAACGTTATAAGTGATATAGTGATGCAATATAACGTTATACCTTATAACGTAATAGTATATAAGGTTATACTTCATATAGTGATGCATTATATCGTTATACATTATATCGTAATGTAGTATCGGAAAAGGATGGGATTAGGATAATTTAGATTTGTAAAATTCTCCTAATACTATTTATTAGATAAATAAAGATAACAAGGATTAATTGGACAGAGAACGATAAATGTTCAACTTGAACTAAAACACAAAAGTCTTATTCGCCTCAAATCACTCTCTATAACTCTCGTCTTCGGCATCCGCACTCGCACGCTCTCGATTCTCAACCCATACTGCCCGCCTTTTGCGTTCGTTCTCGCCTGCGTCTTAACTAACATTGTCTTTAGCGTCTCTTTTGTTTTTTTCCCCGCCCTATAGCGCACGTGTCCCGAAAACGCTCGTGGCCAGGGTCACGTAGGCCTTTTAGACGAAACTGTTCAGTTGAAAAGATCGACGATACATTGCTGTACCCAACGACACCGCGGTTCTCGCAACATTGTATACGGTTCGGCCGATATCTTAGGCCTTTTGTCCACGATACTACAGTAATAGTATATATCGTTAAACGTCATATAGAGACGCAGTATAACGTTATAGGTTCTAACGCAATAGTATATAACGTTATACGTCACATAGTGATGAAAGATATCGTTATCCGTATAACGTAATAGTATATAACGTTATACGTTAAAACGTAATACTCCATAACATTATACGTCATATAGTAATGGAATATAACGTTATACGTCACATAGTGATGAAATATATCGTTATCCGTTATAACGTAATAGTATATAACGTTATACGTCAAATAGTGATGCAATATATCGTTATACGTTATACCGTAATAGTATATAACGTTATACGTCATATATTGATGCAGTATAACGTTATAGGTTATAACGCAATAGTATATAACGTTATACGTCACATAGTCCATGCAATATGTCGTTATACGTTGTAACGTAATGCTCCATAACGTTATAAGTCATATAGTAATGCAATATACCGTTATACGTTATAACGTAAAAGTATATGACGTTTTTCGTCATATAGTGATGCAATATGTAGTCATACGTTATAGCGTAATACTCTATAACGTTATAAGTTATAATGTAATAGTATATGACGTTATGCGTCATATAGTGATGCAATATAACGCTATAAGTGATATAGTGTTGCAATATAACGTTATATCTTATAACGTAATAGTATATAACGTTGTACGTCATATAGTGATGCAGTACAACGTTATAGGTTATAGCGTAATAGTATATGACGTTATACGTCATATAGCGGTGCAATATAACGTTATAAGTGATATAGTGATGCAATATAACGTTATAAGTGATATAGTGGAACAGTATAACTTTATAAGCGATATAGTGATGCAATATAACGTTATAAGTAAGTATAGTGATGCAATATAAGGTTATGCGTTATAACGTAATAGTATAAATCGTGATGCGATATAAGGTAATACTCTATAACGCTATACGTTATAACGTAACAGTTCATAACGTTATACGTCAGATAGGGATGCTATATAACGTTATAAGTGATATAGTGAAGCCAATATAACGTTTATATCTTATAACGTAATAGTATATAACGTTATACGTCATATAGTGATGCAGTACAACGTTATAGGTTTAGCGTAAATAGTATATTACGTTATACGTCATATAGCTGTGCTATATAACGTTATAAGTGATATAGTGATGCAATATAACGTTATAAGTGATATAGTGGTACAATATAACGTTATAACCAATATAGTGATGCAATATGACGTTATAAGTGATATAGTGATGCAATATAAGGTTATGCGTTATAACGTAATAGTATAAATCGTTATACGATATAAGGTAATACTCTATAACGCTATACGTTATAACGTAATAGTTCATAACGTTATACGTGTGATTATAGGATGCTATATAACGTTATAAGTGATATAGTGATGCAATATAACGTTATATCTTATAACGTAATAGTATATAACGTTTTACGTCATATAGTGATGCAATATATCGTTATACGTCATAACGTAATAGTATATAACGTTATACGTCATATAGTGACACAATATAACGTTATACGTTATAACGTAAGAGTATATGACGTTATTCGTCATATACTGATGCAAAATATCGTTTATACCTTATAACGTAATAGTATATAAGGGTTATACTACAT